>NC_082400.1:6693152-6768152 GCF_031168955.1 Gadus macrocephalus
TACTACAATCTAGTCATTCCACTCTTATCCGAAAGTGACTTTGAGTGCTTTCAGACATGTCATTAAGGAACAGGTGGGGAGTTAGGAAAATAATTGGCTGCCTGTGGACATTGAGGATTGAACCGAGGGCTTTCTGGCTGGTAGTCAAACTGTCCCACACACCCTAATATATACGGTGGGTTTCATCAATCATCCAGAATGAATCATTAGGTTTAATTTAATCCTGGATTAAATAGATCCACTTCATTGGAATGTGTATTTCATCTAAAGTGCTAAAATCATGTTAATAGACAGTGCAGGTTGCTCAATGAGGAGGTACGCCTCCAAACATACATCAACCCCGATGACCCACAAGCATTGACCTGCTTTAGTCCTCACTACAACATCAGACAACCACATGTCTGTCACATCACAGCGTGATACAATGTAGAAACACCGGGACACCATTGAGCCGCAATAAATTAACGCTAAGCTCTTCCTGTGACCCTGGCTTCCAGTATAACACCATCAGAGAGAGACAGACAGCGTGGGTTCGAGTGGGCCTGACCTCTTCTGACAACCATAGACATGTGACCGAAATATAGATGGAAAAAATATCCATATTTGGCACAATATTGATGGCAGGACTTGAATAACGGCCTTCCACCAAAAATATAAATCATTATTCAGTGCTTGATCACTTTGAATGAAATGAAACAGTCAACCAGGACCACTGCATATTACACAATGTTGAGATCAACCAGCCACCGGGATCCTAAAAGAACAAACATTTCTTCCCGTTGTTTTGAGTTCCACTATTTTGCATACAGCCTGAACCACTTGAGGCTGTTAGAGGAACTACATGCTAGTCTCTACCATGAACTTTCTAGAGGCCGTTAGAAGAATTACATGCTAGTCCCTACCCTGAACCATCTCAAGGCTATTGGAGGAACTCTAATCATCTCATCTTCCTGAGTTTCACAAACAGACGGTGCCTGCTTCCAACTCATTCTCTCTCCCTGTGAAATTACTCACCAGCCTCTTCTCTTCCCCTGACGCTCCAGCTCTCTTCTGGGGATATATAACGACATGAGGTGCCGGATACGCACGCCACTGCCATCTCATAATGATATTTATTCAGAGGGTGAGAGAGAGAGAGAGAGAGAGAGAGAGAGAGAGAGAGAGAGAGAGAGAGAGAGAGAGAGAGAGAGAGAGAGAGAGAGAGAGAGAGAGAGAGAATTAAAAGACAAAGAATGCAAGGAGGGAGAAAAAGTAAGGGTGAGGAAGAGAGAGTTTTTGGGAGAGGATGAGAGGAGGCAGTGGGGGGGGGAATATATGGTGGGAGGGAGAGAAAGAGGTTGGAGAAAGAGCACAGCAGAGGTGAGGAGGAGAAACGGCAAGAGAGACCAACAGTACAGAAAAGGGAGGGTAGAAGTGGAGGAGGTCATTTTCTCAATCTGCATTTCTCAATCGGTGTCTGTACTTGTGTCCTTGTGGACTTTTGAAACAACATCAGTCTTGAGTATTGTTCCACTCAAAAGTCTGCATCAAGCCAAGTGCACTCCAAATGCCTGTATGTGTTCCTGCTCCGCCCATTTCATCAGGTCCGAACTACCAAATACGCAAGTAGGAACTTGGAGCACTTGGTATTGCGCAAGGCCCACTGAGAGGCTGGGAGAACTTTAGGTAGAATGATAAAAGAGGAAGAAAGAAGGAAGTAAGGAAATCCAATCCAATCCACTTTATTTATATAGCACAGTTTAAACAAACACATAGGTTTCCAAAGTGCTGCACACAGAAAAAGAGATAAAATAAGTAAAAACACATGACCCACCCAACACTTCTACATCACATCAACACGCCATCTAGTGTCCAAAGGCCAAATAAAAAAGGTGCGTTTTTACCAAGGTTTTAAAGAGACCTAAAGAGATGTAGTTTGTCTAATATGGAGTGGCAAAGTGTTCCACAATTTTGGGGCTGCTACCGCAAAGGCACGTTCTCCTCTGTGTTTTAGCCTGGTACGGGGCGTGGCCAAAAACAGCTGGTCAGCTGACCTAAGAGAACGGCTAGGAGTGTAGGGTTTTAGCAGCTCGGAGAGGTATGGTGGGGCAAGGCCATTTAAGGCTTTAAACGCAAATAAAAGTATTTTAAAATGAATCCTAAAACGTACAGGTAGCCAGTGCAATGAAGCCAGAATAGGTGTAATGTGGTCGTACTTTCTAGTGTTGGTCAAGAGACAAGCTGCGGCATTTTGAACTAATTGGAGGCGGGCAATGGAGGCCTCACTAATCCCCATGTAAAGTGCATTACAGTAGTCCAGCCGGGTGGTCACAAACGCATGGATTACTGTTTCAAGATGCTGTCTCTGAAGCATTGGTTTAATTTTTGCCAGCTGCCTTAGCTGGAAGAAGCTGGACTTCACCACAGCTTTTACCTGGGTGTCAAATTTGAGGTCAGTGTCCACCTTAACCCCCAGGTTATTTAAGATTGGCCTACGGAACTGTTCCAGGTAGCCTAGGTCAACCAGGGGGGACACACCAGAGCCACTGAAAACCATAACCTCTGTCTTTTTTTCATTAAAATTTAAGAAGTTTAGGGACATCCAAGCTTTAATGTCTTGCAGGCAGTCTAACAAAGGCTTAATACTGTATGCGTCTGCCTTTCTAAGAGGAATATAAATCTGGCTGTCATCAGCATAGCAATGAAAAGAAATACCATGCTTCCTAAGAATTGAGCCAAGTGGGAGTAAATAAAGGGAAAATAAAAGGGGGCCAAGCACCGAACCCTGCGGAACCCCATGTAATAGCG
The DNA here is from genome assembly GCF_031168955.1 of Gadus macrocephalus. NCBI lineage: Eukaryota > Metazoa > Chordata > Actinopteri > Gadiformes > Gadidae > Gadus > Gadus macrocephalus. The sequence goes on from NC_082400.1 coordinate 6,695,940, forward strand.
GGACAGTGGAGGACACATGCTCAGCAAGGCTAACACAGAAAGACCGCTGGGTTAAATAAGACCTGAACCATTTTAGTGCTGTGCTCTGACACCCACCCACTGCTCCAGACGAGCAATGAGGATGTCATGGTCTACTGTGTCGAAGGCTGCAGTCAAATCTAGGAGCACAAGGACAACACTATGGCCAGAGTCATGGCCGGAAAGAAAGAAAGAAAGAAAGAAAGAAAGAAAGAAAGAAAGAAAGAAAGAAAGAAAGAAAGAAAGAAAGAAAGAAAGAAAGAAAGAAAGAAAGAAAGAAAGAAAGAAAGAAAGAAAGAAAGGGTTTGACTCACTTTTCTGACATTGTATGTGCTGTTACCAGCACCTGTCCCCGTCTGCCCTGAATAAGAGTGTGTGTGTGTCTGTGAGAATGTGTGTATGTTCGTGTGTGTGTGTGTATGTTCGTGTGTATGTGTGTCTGTAAGTGTGTGTGTGTGTGTGTGTGTGTGTGTGTGTGTGTGTGTGTGTGTGTGTGTGTGTGTGTGTGTGTGTGTGTGTGTGTGTGTGTGTGTGTGTGTGTGTGTGTGTGTGTGTGTGTGTGTTGGATTTATAGGACTCTCTCCTCTGCTGAGCGAGACAAGATGATATTGGGTGCAAACGACTGAAGCCACCGTTAATGACAATGAATCATCCACCCAATCAATTCTCTGCTGTCCGCTGCCCCTTCATAACTCTATAACCACCACCTCATCTCCTACAGACATGCCCCCTCCAACCTTCTCATCTTCTAGAGACACGCCCCCAACTACTACCTCATCGTCCAGAGACATGCCCCCTCCAACCTTCTCATCTTCTAGAGACACGCCCCCTACTACTACCTCATCGTCCAGAGACACGCCCCCTACAACCTTCTCATCTTCTAGAGACACGCCCCCTACTACTACCTCATCGTCCAGAGACACGCCCCCTACAACCTTCTTATCTTCTAGAGACACGCCCCCTACAACCTTCTCATCTTCTAGAGACACGCCCCCTACTACTACCTCATCGTCCAGAGACACGCCCCCTACAACCTTCTTATCTTCTAGAGACACGCCCCCTACAACCTTCTCATCTTCTAGAGACACGCCCCCTACTACTACCTCATCGTCCAGAGACACGCCCCCTACAACCTTCTTATCTTCTAGAGACACGCCCCCTACAACCTTCTTATCTTCTAGAGACACGCCCCCTACTACTACCTCATCGTCCAAAGACACGCCCCCTACAACCTTCTTATCTTCTAGAGACAATTACTTGGGTTTACACAAATGTTAGGCAGCTATCACAACATCAGCAATCGATTCGGCACTGACATTTAGTTTGAAAGCTAGATTCCCTCACAGGCAATATATACCCTGGGAATATATAACATCATATCATATATTATTGTTATCCATTATTTTCTAGAGATATTTAGAAACATACATAAGTTTAAGCCTCAGTGAAACGTAACATTGTGGAGCTTTCAATGGGGTTTAATTACCTCTCCACTAAAAGCAAGGTGGAACATTTGCGTTCTTGGCTGGGAATTGTTATATCAGAGTGAGTAAGTAAGGTTTCACTACAATAACAATGGCCAATATCACGTTTCACTTTTCATTAAATTGGTTTTTGTGCAACGTGTGCTGACTCCTCAACCTTCACAAGACAAATTACTTTTGAAGTAAGCGAGAGGTTTTTTTCAGTGTTCAGTGAGAACAGTGGAAGAGATAGGGTGGCAGGGCTCAAACAACGCGGCTGATTGAGTGCAGTGGTATTCAGAACCTATTCAGAATGGACTTAGTTCAATCCCCAAGGTCAGCATTGCAACCAACCTGTACACACACAAGATGTCCATCACCTCTTCCTTAAGCGGCCAGTTTCAGAATTTGCTTGAACACAGAAACGTGACAGCATTTTATATAAAGAACCTTTTTTTATCTTTCTGTGTTTACATTAGCCGATTGCTCTCAAATTCAGCAAGGACAGCGTAATGTCTTTTCAAACCACCGATGCTCAGTTTAGTTTAAATCATTCGACAGAAAGAAAGCTTGAGAAGTCTTATTATGCTATTGCTTTAATGATGTCTTGCTGATTATGGTTGTTATAAATAATCCCTTTAAATGTGTACCCAAATGGTCTCCAACTGTGGCTAATGCACAGCTGTTACTGTATGCTCACACACAAACAAGCAAAAACACACACACACACACACACACACACACACACACACACACACACACACACACACACACACACACACACACACACACACACACACACACACACACACACACACACACACACACACACGAGTGACATTTTCCCAAATTACTTTTACGCAGGGTAAAAATAGCCCTGGGCCTTTTCTTAATCATGCATCAGAAATGTTTTTACCATGAAATCCATAATAATAAAATCAATAAAAATCGGATTATATTTGGGACGTGTGTTTTGTTTACGTGGTTTAATGTTGACCTTCATTTTAGACAGATCTTTCCAATACACGCACAATTGCAAACACACAGAAACACATACGTAGACTTCCACACACAAACACACACACCCGCACGCACGCACGCACGCACGCACGCACGCACGCACGCACGCACGCACGCACGCACGCACGCACGCACGCACGCACGCACGCACGCACACGCTTCATTGGTTTGCATGGTGGCGATGCATGTGCTGTTGCTTGGCCTAAAAACAAGTCACATATGAATCCATTGATAGGATATTGACAGCTGCTGACACAAAGCCGGATCAATAGCCGCTCTTTTAGACACATGCGCAATTGCGCACTGCTTTCGTTGGCTGTTTATCAAACGGCTGTTGTTTTTTTGGAGATTTGCTGTTTACCGTTGCTTGCTTGGATACCGTATTGTCAACATGAATCCATCTGTCATCCAGATAAACCTCTCTATCCATCCATCCATCCATCCATCCACATCCCTCTCTCTATCCATCCTTCCACATCTGTCTTTTCATCCAGCCATTCATCCACATCAGTCTCTCTCCATCCTTCGATCTATTCCTCAGCAGTATTTCCTACCTGTCAGTCTGTTTACCTATCATCACCATCATCATCACCATCATCCCCTCATCCACCTCCGTCTATCTGCCCATGCAGCTCCATCCATCCATCCATCCATAACATAAACCAAGGTTATTATTATTATTGCCAATCGGTCTGCCTGCCTTTCTGTCTCTGTCTCCTATCGGGTACTGGGATTCTTGGGGGGTTTATCCATCTATAGATCATACATCTATGTTGGTGTGTTTCCTCAGCCGATTAAAATTGCTATTTCCCCAACATCAGTATACAGAGAAGTCTAATGGAGCTAGCGTTCAGCCATTCAGCGAATAAATAGCATCAGAGTCCGCAGTGCATTACCAAGGCATGCAGACAAAAGGCCATTATAATCCCCTCGATATGGTCTCTGATTAAAATGCTGTCTGCCAAAGCGTTACGCCCAAGCAAACACACTGAGCCTGCAATATCCTACAGACAGAACGGAAAAATACCAAATCTCAAGCGACAAATGTATTTTTGACATGTCCCTAATTTCCGAGATACTTATGCTGCTCCTAACCCCTACGTTCCTCCAATTGGATATTCATTCATATTTATAGATATTTACCATCAAAAAGGGAGGGAAAAGTGCTCTAAAACGCTGACTCCAGCGGCGATAAAACACACATGCTTCTAGGAGCCAGGAGAGCACTACTGCCCCTCGGGGGCGGGGAGGACTCCCACAGCACTGCAGCTAATTAAAGCACGCAGCCAAGAGGGCCCAGCTGGTGGTGGACGCTGGTGTAGGACTGTAGTACTACGCCATTGTTGTCGAGCACTGACAAATGTGCTCTTAAGTCTATTGTTTGCTGAGAGCCAACGCTAGCCCATTAGTATTCTGCTGGATCGCATCCCGGGCAAAGATGAATTAGTGGACTGTATACTGTTAATGTTCTGTTGTGTATAATGGGGTACGGAGTTTGTGCACAAGTAAAATAATACAATGTTTGATCGTAAAAAAAATAGTAGAACCGATATCCTGATTATTATGAGGTTTAAATATATTTAGTTTTCCCTGTCTGCGTTTCTCTGTTTACGCATTCAGAGTTGCAATGTACAACAAGTGAAAATGAATAATTGTCTCAATGATGTTGCCAACATATAACGGACAAGGAACGCCAACACTGAATACTGAATCCACCCTTGGAGAAGAATAGAGTATGCATCCATCTATTTCGCTGAACAAATATTCAAGTAAAGTCGCAGCCAATTATATTTATGTATAGTACAAAGCTTTCTGAAGACTAGTATAGTTTTATTTTCATATTGTCCTTCCAAACCGAGTACATACAACTGCTACAGCTGTGGAAGCCTTCCCAGCAGAAAAAATAGTTGAAATTCTCAGACGATTAGCTTCCGCGCTACTTCATTAGCGGCGGCTGAACCGTGCACCGGCATCCATGATCTAGCCAACCGTTTCATCTCCGCTGAGGGCCCTCTGCCTCCCAGCTGCAGAGGAGCGGGAGACAAGCTAACCGCTAAATGCTAACTACTTGGATCTGTTCAATGCGTCAGCCATTATCATCTCAGAGTATAATTTCCTGTCCGGCGAGCAGGGTTGATTAATATCTCGAGGATAATGTTTGCAGAGAGAACTGTCAAATGTGCGCAGCCGCAACAGGCCGCCGCTAAACCACAGCTCATTAGGAGTATGGCACGGAGAGGGAAGATGGAGCACGTGGAAGTGGCTGAATTCTGAGGTTAATATGCTGGCAACCCTTTATAGAGGAAGATATCACCTCCAATTAAGCAAAACAAGGATCGGATTCCAGGGATTTATGCGCTTTTCAATGTATTCAATTATTCAGTTCTTCTGGCGTGTACAGCGGAAAAAATCTGTTGGATCATATCAATATGATTTCACGCACTGGAAGGAAGATATCTTGAAAGAATTATGGAGGAATGGGATCTTAAAATCCAGCAAGTGAACACAACAATTAAGCGATAACATTACGTTGAATTGCAACACAGGCGATATTTGTTTATCTTTATATGTCTTAACAAAAAATCAGATGGCATCCCGCTTTTGAATACATGATAAACCATTGCTTGCGTTTAAAAGTCAGTTTAAAGCTCTTTACAAGGGCATGGATTGCAGTGATTGTCGTTGAGATCTAAGAGGTCCAAAATCAGACCCAGGCTGCATTTATGCAGCGCCGGGCTGCACACAATGGATACTCAGAGCACTTTGTGTATTAGATCCCTCACAATAATGGACCCATTCACAGAATTGTTGAAACACATTCACATTCTCACACACACACACAGTTCTCCACATATATTCCCATTCACGCACACATATCCACACACACGCACATACATATCCACACACACACACACACACACACACACACACACACACACACACACACACACACACACACACACACACACACACACACACACACACACACACACACACACACACACACACACACACACACACACACACACACACCCCTCACAGTGATTTCCTCCTATCCTCTCACTGTCCCTGCTTGAAGTTCTTAGAGGAAGCTCTAGAATAGATTACGTGGTGCGCTGGGGAGGAGAGTGTTACACTGTTCTGTTGCATTCACATCTTTGTGGTTTTGTTTTCAAACCGCATAAATGCAGCAAAAAAGTACACAAGCACATAGACACAAGCACAGAGGCCTTGCTTTGTATGCATGCAAGAATTTCTGTACATACATTTGCAAGTTTACACAAACACACAGAGTATAACATGCAGAGATGCTTATGTACACTTCCTTCTGTCACACATGCATGCATGAGCACACTCACAGAATACCACACCGTAAAAAAAGAACATCCATCTACATCTGTCATGTCTACATCAACAAACATCTGCATGGGATTGTCTGCTTACAAACATACACACACACACACACACGCAAAGAAGATTACTATGCTATAGTTGGGGAATCTGCCCCCATTTCTATCCCTCCACACAACCACACTGATACAAAGATCTCTCTCTCTCTCTCTCTCTCTCTCTCTCTCTCTCTCTCTCCCTATCTCTCTCCCTCCCTCCCTCCCTCCCTCTCTCACCCTCGCAGCCGGTGATGAACAACAAGCACTGCTTCGAAGTTCGAGTGCTATGGCATCATCATCAATGACAAGCTTAAGCCCTAGCTCATAGAGAAACACACACACACAGACACACACACACACACACACACACACACATACATACACACACAGAAAAACAGACACACATAAACACACACATTCCCTGCTTACGTTTTAAGATAGTTTAACCCTTGTGCTCCAAAGTGAGCATGTAGTGTGTGTGTGCGTGCACGCGCGACAGACAGGGATGAGGCTAGATGGCGGCATGTAGGGACATATGGGGGTATTTGAGCACAGATGGGGGTATGTAGGGACATATGGGGGTATGTAGGGACAGATGGGGGTATGTAGGGACATATGGGGGTATGTAGGGACAGATGGGGGTATGTAGGGACATATGGGGGTATGTAGGGACAGATGGGGGTATGTAGGGACAGATGGGGTATGTGAGGACAGATGGGGATATAAGGGGACAGATGGGGGTATGTGGGGACAGATGGGAGTGCGTGGGGACAGATGGGGCTAAACAGGGACGAATCGGGGTATGTGGGGACAGATGAGGGTATGTGAGGACAGCTGGGGGAATGTGAGGAGAGATGGGGGTATGCAGGGACAGATGGGGGTACATGAAGACAGATGGGGGTATGTAGGGACATATGGGGGTATGTGAGGACAGATGGGGGTATGTGAGAACAGATGGGGGTATGTGAGGACAGATAGGGGTATGTGAGGACAGATGGGGGTATGTGAGGACAGATGGGGGTATGTGAGGACAGATGGGGGTATGTGAGGACAGATGGGGGTATGTGAGGACAGATGGGGGTATGTGAGGACAGATGGGGGTATGTGAGGACAGATGGGGGTATGTGAGGACAGATGGGGGTATGTGAGGACAGATAGGGGTATGTAATAATAATAATAATACTGCATTTTATTTGAAGGCGCCTTTCATAGCACTCAAGGACACCTTACAGGGCAGTCGTTTAATGTAGGGACGTATGGGGGTACGTAGGGACGTATGGGGGTATGTAGGGACAGGTTGGGGTATCTGAAGACAGCTAGGGGTATGTAGGGACATATGGGGGCAAGAAGGGACAGATGGGGGTATGTAGGGAAAGATGGGGGTATGTGAGGACAGATGGAGGTATGTGAGGACAGATGGGGTATGTGAGGATAGATGGGGGTGTGTGAGGACAGATGGGGGTATGAGACGGGTCCTGTCTGGCTGGGCTGAGGCTCCACTAGCAGAGCAACCAGATAAAATGCAGGGCCGAAAGCTAGACTAACGGCCTGGCCTGTGGCGGTTTGGATACCAGGATCCCACTGACAGTTTGCCTCTAATGAGTACAAATCCGGAGTCTCTGCGGGTACACAAACCGAATTGTTCCGGAAAACAAACAGATTATTTTTCACACAATAATCACATTTGGAATCCACTTTAGTCTGCAGATGGATTTAGAAAGAAAATGGTGGCACCCTTCTTTGAATCTAAGGCAGACATATGGGGGTATGTAGGGACAAATGGGGGTATGTAGGGATGGATGGGGGTATGTAGGGACATATGGGGTATATAGGGACAGATGGGGTATGTGAGGGCAGATGGGGGTATGTGAGGACAGATGGGGGTATGTGGGGATAGACGGGGGGACGTGAGGACAGATTGGGGTATGTAGGGACAGATGGGGGTACATGAGGACAGATTGGGGTATGTAGGGACATATGGGTGTATGTAGGGACAGATGGGGGTATGTGAGGACATATGGGGGTATGTAGGGACAGATGGGGGTATGTGAGGACAGATCAGGGTATGTGAGGACAGATGGAGATATGTAGGGACAGATGGGGGTGTGTGAGGTATGAGACGGGTCCTGTCTGGCTGGGCTGAGGCTCCACTAGCAGAGCAACCAGATAAAATGCAGGGCCAAAAGCCAGACTAACGGCCTGGCCTGTGGTGGTTTGGATAACAGGATCCCACTGACAGTTTGCCTCTAATGAGTACAAATCCGGAGTCTCTGCGGGTACACAAACCGAATTGTTCCGGAAAACATAGATTATTGTGTGATACTTTTTCACACAATAATCACATATGGAATCCACTTTAGTCAGCAGATGGATTTAGGAATAAAATTGTGGATATTTTAGATAAGTCTTGTGAAATCCACATTTTGTCCAATGTCAAATCTTTAGTCGTCAGTCTGAACAATAATAATATGTTACGATCAATCAAATGAAAAAGCAAGCAGATAACATTTATGAGCCAAACACAAGGGAAGTGTGAGGAGCTTCAGAACCAGGTGGGCGGGGCTCACACACATAATGGGACGGGCTCTCAGTCAGGAAATGGATTAACTGCTCGAGCCTGTCTATTTCTTAAAGGAGACACACCACCTGACCTCTCCATGTATGGACTTCCACGTTGCTGTGTCACTGGAGTCAGTTGATCTAAAGTCGGGCTGTGTCGGTTTAAATACCACTTTGTGGCTGACCTCAGAATTGGATGCTGTGGGCTCAATTAATGCCCAGCCTGTGCTCAGCCTTTATGGGGCCCAATGAAGCGGAAGGAGGAGAGGGCTCCCCGCGTTGTTAATTGGCCCGTTTGCACAAGGGCACGTTTCAATGGCTGACCTGTTTCAATTAGCAACTTTCACCAGGCCCATGTCCTCACAGCTGCAAACATGTGCACGGACATGCACGCACACACGCACAGGTGAATACCCACAAACGCACTGGCGTAGACATGAACGCACAGACACACACGCATGGACATGAACGCACAGACACACACGGGTATGGACATAAACACAGACACACGCATGGACAATGAACGCACATACACACACACATGGACATGAACACACAGACGCACACGCATTGACATGAAAGAACAGACTTAAACACAGACAACCATGTACGGACACAGACGAAGGTAGGACACACACACACATTCAGGATATTCCAGATAAGGGTATTTCCCGTGCGGCTAAGTATGAGAGGAATTCTAGCGGTAGCTTCATTAGCTCATAACAAAGACTTCATTAACCAGATGCTTATTAAATAGCTTGTTGGAGTTCAACACTTAACAGCCAGACTTTGCAAACAGTCATTTTCCTTGAACCCGGCAACCCTGTGTGTGTGTGTGTGACGTGTGTCTGTGCGTGTGCGTGTGCGTATGCGTGTGCGTGTGCGACTGTGTTATTGAGTCTATCCAAGTAGGTGAGTGGTTTATGTCTTCATTTCGTTTTTTTCCTGTCTCCTCTGACGTACTTTATGCATGTCATTTAACGCATCATATCTTCCTTGTCATGCCTTATAAGATATTTTAAAACGTCCTCTTCTGTCACTAAAAATGCCTTTCATAGCTTCAGTTTATGACTTTTATACTCCCTAATATATGTGGTACAACTTTTGTGTTCATTCTTCCATAGATAACTGACAGTTCCTGATTCAGGGGGTACATAAATGTGCATACTTCCTCTTTGATAAGATACAAGTTCTAGTCAAAGAAAGTAAAGGACATATCGTAATGTGTATTTTAAAATATTGCAACCAGAAACCAAACCAATACTTTCATTTTCTATGTGGATGACATTTTTCACGAGTATACAAAAAATATGTCTGATCTAATAACAGTTTTAAACCTAATCCTAAACTCTTCCCAGCCTCCCTGAGGTTTTACTGTATTCCCCATGCCTCCTGTGTTCCCTGTCCCGGGTTTGCCTCTCTCTCTGTGTTTATGTGTGTTTGTGTTCCTGTCCTGCTGCCTACTGGATCGTACACAACTCCCTGCAATCAGCTCATCACCTCCTCAGCCAACACACCTGTCATCCTTCGGCTCATCACCTCTACGGTATATCATCCCGGGTTTCCTCCCCCACCCCTCGCCAGATGGAGTTGTGTCTGCTGTCGGGGTAGCTGGGCTCGCCGGCTCAATTTGAAATTGGATCTCCTCTAAGTTAGTTTCCTCATGTTTTCAGCTGAATTGAACGCCTGTTTGTCTGCTGTGCTTCGGGATCCCAGCCAGCCTGTTTGCTAATCTGCCTGCTTCCCCACTCTACCTCGCTCTGCCTCCATTCATCTCGTCTGCTTGGAAATACCTGACACCAAATCTGTTAACTGAGTCTGTGTTCTCCGCTTTGGTCCGTTCGAAAATGAGACAATACTGAAGGGTGAAGATGCTGAATATCAATGACTAAAGTTACATTTCTTTGTAAATCAACACGCACAGAAAAGGTTGACTTCTACAGCAAATACTATATTTATATCATGTTAGGTTTTAGGTTGTACGGTTGTCATCAATGTGTTGACATTTAAATGTATCCTTGGATACAACAGTAATTTACAAATGGTTAAATGAATGCATCTTAGAACAAGCTGCTGGATTATTGGATTATGATTTAATTTAAGCAGGAACGTGTATATGATTGTGTTCCTGCAGCAGAACGATGTGAAGACAGGGGAGGGAGAGCGGAGCAGTCCATCAATATTTAAACAATCAACGCTTTAGGCAGGTGAACTGGTCAACATTTGTTAAAACCTTTTATTTGTTGTCGTTAATTAGTGATGAGCTTGGGTTCAAGTGACGGGAGCATTCATTTGAAGTGACACGTCTAGGTTCAGAATGTCAGAGTCAATTATTGTACATTTAAAGGGGGCCCTGTTCTGACCCCAGGGCTGAGGTCAGTTTCAAAATCTGTCCATTTGAGACATCACAAGTCCAGCTAGTCTCCCCAGAAGCATGATGGATGGATGCAGATGGACTCTTCCAACCGTATAGGCCACACTTGTTTACCAATCTTGTATCTGGGCGGACACCATTTGTGACATCACCACTTGTGATGTCACAAATGGTTAGAATATTAATTGGCGTGTGACGGCTAGCCAACCCTCACACCTGGGAGGTATAATGGGTGGCAATTAAGTTGTTGCGTGGACAGATATAATCGAACCTCATATCCCATAATATCCCAGGTACTTACTCTTGTTATCTCGAGAGACATGGAAGTTACTGCAAGTATCTGACTCAAGCATTATAAATGGCATTAAGGGCTTCAGGCATCTTGTTCATTGCTTTGATGTGTGTGAAACAAAAATTGCAATAGCCATTTCTGCAGTGGTCAAAACATCATGCAAAGGATTGTCGGTACATGACCTTGAGTGAATTTGAATGCATTAAAAAGTGATGCTTAAAATCACTTTATGTTTATGGTCGACCATGGCAACATTGACACATGATTGACAAAACATGATGTTATTAGGATAAGAAGTAGTAGTAGCCGTAGCAGTGTCTGTAACAGTTGTAATACGAGTCCTAATCGTATTGAAATAGGATTTTAATAAGCCTATCAGGGAGGTTAGGGAAACCTGGGGCTCCAAGTCTCTGGTGCAGAAGCACAGCCAGAAATAATTAATTTATCTTCACAAGTGTGTTACATAATCACAGTGGCTTCGCCGGAAAATTCTTGCAGGCCTACAAGAAGGAGGGTGCCAAGCTTCAAACGTGTTCTTTAAAGGGGGAAACATGTTTGACCAAAGGGAGATTAGAGAATAGATCTTTAATTGGGCCCCTTGGGGTGAATACGCCTTTTAACCCATCTCTTTGAGCAGTGGGCACTCACAGCCACAGTGCGACGCCAGGCAACAACCCCAGGTCTAATGCCGGTGCCTTGGTCAAGGGCACAGGCAGGAAATCTACCTGCCATGAAAGGGTTTATTGAGTTTCATGATCACCAAACACAAGGATGCGTGCTTTTTTGTTTTTGTTTTGACACACCTACGTCTGGACACCTTAATACTAAGTTCATTCATGTGCATAAAGTTATAACTTTTAAAATTTTAAACATTCAAATGGTAAAACCTTTAGGCTGAAAACAATTATTGATTTGAAGGTCTTAATTATAATACGTACTAGGAAACTTCACACAACAATCATGGATACATAAAAATAAAAGTAGAAATGAGTTATCCGTTTAGCATATTTTTGTAATGGTATAATTAAATATGCCAGGACTGCTCTATGAAGATTAATGCACTGCGGTGCTTCACTCTGGGGGACGAACTCAACATTAACGCTTAATGAGAAACAACTGACTTCTACCTTTGAAATTGATTGAGGATTTGGTTTTTCATTATTTATTTTGGTTTATTTTTTAATTCATCGAGTTGAATATGTAACTTACAGCTATAGCAAATAGTGACAGATATTTACTTTGCACAAGAATGTGAAGATAAAAAAATAAAGAGGAAAAGCCATTTGCATTCTCATTTTCTTTGGCTCTTTCTCCTGTTCTCTTGCAGTGCAGAGACGTGACTTCTACTCTGCTACCTGCAGACAGCTCAGATTCAGTGGGTGGCTCACGAGATGTGTCTGGCAAAGAATAAGCAACACACGGTGTGTCAGCTTTGACACGGGCTTGCTGAAATGTGCCGTAGGTACGATTTAAGAGCTATCATTTGAGTATAATTTGTTAGAAAAGCCATAGCCATCCGTCAGCTATAAGTAAATTAAATACTCAGAATATCTTTTCCAGTTGACTGTGTGCGCCTGCCTCTGAGCGCTACAACTTCGATTTGAGACCGCTGACGGCGAACAGATATCCAGACCATTCAGCAGGGGCAGAGAGGGAGGGGACGTTTTCTTTGGTTGTTTATTTTCAAACTGTGCTCTCTTCTGCCCCGCCTCTCTCTACAACTCTCAAATCCTACCTACGGCATATTTCAAAGAATCTGTTTGCATGTTTGAATATAAGAATATGCTGTATCTCATTCCCCCAACACTAGAGGTGCTGAGTATTCCTGTCTGCCTCCTACTTTCTGACCACTTTAAATGAGCTGGTCACCTCGGTCAATGGTCCCTAGTGAGACACTAATACAAACATGAGTAAGAAGAGGAGGAGGAGGAGGAGGAGGAAATGTGTGGCACCCCGTTCCCGGCATTCCCTAGTGTCACTCACAACAGAAACTTCACGCTGCATTTCGACTGTAGATTAAAAATATCCTCACTCAGACATCAGTGAGCTTGCCAAGTAATCACAAATACACACTGAATAAAACAGGGTATCTGTCCAAACCAAGGTTTGGACAGATACCCTGTTTTTTACCCTTGTAAAGTTCAAATTAAAGGTATCTGTCCAAACCTTGGTTTGGACAGATATGTGTAATTTGAACTTTACATGGTATGAAAGAAGAGGGACGTTATTTTGTTTCAACCAAAATTTGTTATTGGGGGTTTCTATAATTGATTTAATTATATTTGCTGTATATTGCTGCCAGGAAAGTGATTCAGAAAAGATGATTAGCGTTGCAGAGAGGAAGAAGGACAAGGTGAACTGAATCACGTTGGTGACTTTACCTCACATTTAGTTAATTTTTAATCAATTAGCTGTGCCAAATTACAACCACCAAAGGAGAACCAAGTTTTCTTCAAACTTGAACTTGAGGATCTCTTTTGCCGTTATCCTATGCTTCAAACTGTGCCACTCTTTCTGCTCTGGAATACACTATGGTGACACTCATGCAAGACATGCTAAAAGACCCAGGTTTTCTTTACAGGTGGGTTGGCTGGGGCCCCAATGCAAAGAACACCTGCAATGACAGAACTGAACAAGGCCATAGGAGTCCAACAAAATAAGAAGCTAAGTGTGTACAAAAACAATTTAATGGATGTTGGAGATTAATGGCTGGTGGTTATGACGTCACAAGTGGCAGTGTTTGCATCAGTGTTTGCATCCGACCAACAATGAAATCCTTACTACTGCTTTGAACACTCCAGCATTGTGACATCACAAAGGGATAGTTTTTCCAATGGCTTCATAATGGCTCATCTATCGTTATGTTACTGGTGATAAAATAGGGGCCCTTTAATGAAATGGGTTAAACATATTTAATAACGGTTGTGGTGTATGCTTTAGCTATGCGTTTGTGATTGGCCGCGTCTGGGCTCTGTGTCAGAGATCAGCCTCTGATGTTGATGCTTTTAAAGTCCATAATGTCCCAGCCTAATCCGTATGCGTCCGTGCTGACGTTCCTAATGGCCTGACTCAGGGGGATATGTATGGGACGGACGTTTAGCGCTTCAGATATTGACTTTATTGCCGTGCGGGGCCCATGATCCGGCCTACTTCTCGAGGGGCTTTTTTCACGCCGAGGACAGAAGGGGATCTTAGAGGGCAAAGCAATATATAACCGGCCCCACCGCCATCACAAGCACCACAGCCACCACAACAATCCAACACTTGGATCAATTGTGTCAAGGATGACATTTATTCTTGCCTGAGGAAGCTGTAGTGTTTAAGTATTCATGCCCTCGAGATAAAAGAGATGAAGCTGTAGTGTTTAAGTATTCATGCCATCGAGATAAAAGAGATGAAGCTTCCGTTGTGGTGTGAGTTCACACTGGCAGTTTATTGCGTTTGGACGGATGTGTGCGAAACAATTTCTTTGGTGGTTCTTTGAGGGAAAAAAGGCTGTTTCAATGAGGGCGCGATGAAGTATGCGCAAAGACATAGAAGAAGATGACAGAAGATAAAGAGAAGATACATGTCTGAGCCAATTCTTCTCTTCACATTTTCAAACCCACCATTTGTCACAAAGTGTGCCTGTTTGTGAAGTTCTGCATGTGGTTGTCTCTCTCTCCCTCTCTCCCTTCTCCTCCCCCATTCACTATGTGTGTGTGTTAGCTTCTTTGTGTGTGCGTGTGTGTGTGTGTGTGTTTGTGTTTGTGCATTAGTGTGTGTTGCAAAGGGGAGTATGGGATAATCCCCACCTCCCTAATCCGTCTCTCCTTATGCCTCGGTGGACCACAGCAGTCTAAACCAAAACCCTCAGGACAATTAGTACAACCATATCTCTGCTAATGACGCGGAAACAACACACACACTAAGACGTGATTCATTAAGAGTTACACTTTTCTCCCAGCTCCTAGTTTGGTTTTTGAACTCGGAATCGGAGAGAGTAATGAGGGAAACATAAGGTAACAAAGGGCCCTGGCCTTCCTCCCAACCGTTAAGATGATTATCTGGCAACCATCACTCCCTCTGTGTGTGTGTGTGTGTGTGTGTGTGTGTGTGTGTGTGTGTGTGTGTGTGTGTGTGTGTGTGTGTGTGTGTGTGTGTGTGTGTGTTGCTGTTTGGCAGGACCTCATCAGTGTATAACAACAGGCATCCCGGATAGTAGCTCTCTCTCTCTCTCACTCTCGTTCTCTTTCAAACATATTCCATATTTCTCGCATGCACGCACAACCCCATGCACGCTCGCTCTCTCTCTCACACGGACCCACTAACACACACCTTTCTCTATCCCGCCAGTGAAGACAATAAGCGTGAAGACTGAGGGGGCTGCTGGCAGAATGAACCGGCTCAGCGCTAACGGATCAACATAAGACCACCTCCTGGTAGGATACTATTCCTCAGGCCAGAGCAGCTCCGCACACGGCTGCTGAACGAGGGCTGTGTGTCCAACACCACGTCGGTGTGTGTGTGGGGGTGTTGTTTGTGAAGGAGATGAAAGAGGAGGAAGAGGAGGAGGGAGGCGTGATCCCCGCATTTCTGCTAATCTTTCTTAATTAACTTAAAATCCTTTGGCATTTCATGACAGAGAGCTGTGGAGCTGGAGTCTCTCTCTCTCTCTCTCTCTCTCTCTCTCTCTCTCTCTCTCTCTCTCTCTCTCTCTCTCTCTCTCTCTCTCTCTCTCTCTCTCTCTCTCTCTCTCTCTCTCTCTCTCTCTCTCTCTCTCTCTCTCTCTCTCTCTCTCTCTCTCTCTCTCTGAATGGACATACAACTAAAGATATACTACAATGAAGATGTTCAAACAGAGCTGTGTAACATCAATCAAACATGCAATCACATAAGAGTTTTAAAAAGAACCCCCTGTTTCAGTTTGTGGAACACTGACATTATAAAAATAGTTTTGGGCCAAGAGTTCTAGGAAGAAGGGGCGGCGTCTTATCCCCACGGTTACTGGTGACCCACGGCAGCTGGGACACTTCTAATGTACCGTCGTTGTGTATGAGCGTTATAATGAGCAATGTTGAACTGACAGGTTTATGGTAAACGTCACAACAGATAGACGCGAGCGCCGAAGCGGCAGAAAGTACAACAGACAACCAGTCCATCAAGATGGAAAGGATTTGTTGTGCCGTTAACTGAGCTCATCCCACATACCATGGGGTGCATTCCCTTTAGAATAAGACAGGTATGGATCCAAGACAGATAAGTCATTATAAGGAGGATTAGAGTCATAATATTATGATTTGTATGCATGTCGATTTTCTTTAGTAGACACCCCAGGGGTCTATCATAAACGTGTGGGCTGTAATATCCTATTTTTCGGTAGTCTGTGTAGAAGGAAGCTTCCAATGTGAAGTCACCTGCCAAATCTTGCCTTATACTATACCCTCCCGTTAGGATTATTATCCTTCATTTTAAGATTCAACGATTATTTTGGTGAGGTTCAATAATGAACCACTAAACCACGATGTATCATAATATTTTTAGCAACACCATTAGCTAAAGCCAGCCTTCTAAGCTATTTTAGAATTACGAGAATTTTTTATTAAATACAACATTGATTTAAGCAGCCAGATTATAGTTTTCGAGTCACTCGATATTAGGATAAAATTACAAACAAAAATTAACTATCCAAATTACACAAAACACATTCCCCTCTGGAAATAGTTTTAATTTCAACCGCAGGCTAAATCAGACCAAATGCAGCACAATGCAGTTTGATAAAACTGCAGTAGTCGCTAAGTGACCACAATAGTTTATTTGCAACACAAAGAATTTTTGCCTCCTGCGACCACAGCCAATCCTGTTTGAAAATTAGTACACTACACACACCGTGGCGTTATACAATGAGAGTCCAGGGAGCATAACCCCGGCTGTCGCCAGACACATCAACCACTGCTCAGACGGAGCTCCACACGTCCAAAGCCACTCTGCCAACGCCGTCTCTCCGTCATGACGTCCAAGAGAATGCACACATACGCATAAGGAAAGATAAAATTAAGATTGCAGTTAAAAAATTAAAAAATTAAAAAAAGCAAATAAAAAGTTGCTTGTTTATTTTGGTATGTATTTAAAGGTGTTGTGTTTGTCATTTGTATCCAAGGTGTGTATGTACAGAGAGCAGCACAGTGATGACAATGCAGGGCTATAGAGCTGAACTCTCTCTCTCCCCTCCTTAGTTTTCTCTCTCTCTCTTCCTTGTGTGATCTCCCCCTCATTTGTTCTCCCTATTTCATCACACTGTCTCTCTTTCCCTCCCCCCTCTCTCCTGGTATAGTTAGGTACAATCACACCTGTTAGATGAAAGAGAGTTGAAGGGAGGGAGAGAGAGAATGTCACCCCACTTGAAGTGGCTCTTACCATATCATACCATACCAGCAAAACACACACACACACAGGTCTCATTTTTATCCTTTATTCAGATGTCACTTCACCTCAAGTGGTGACTCACACACACACACATGCACACACACAAAAAAATGTAAGCACACACACGCTCAATCACTTTCTCTCACACACACACAAGCGCAATCTTTCTCTCTCTAACACCCACACACACACAAACACCTACACACAAGCTCAATCTCTCTCTCACACACAACACACAGGCCAACACACACACACACACACACACAAGCTCAATCTCTCTCTCACACACACAACACACACACACACCTACACACTAGCTCAATCTCTCTCTCTCACACACACACACACACACACACACCAGTTTCTGACGCGTTGAAACGGCAATTTCCGTGACAGAAAATGTCTGCTCTCTCTTTCAGCAATCATAACCCAAATTTCCGCCACTCTCCGAAGGCAAAGGGTGGAATTATTCCATAACACAGGAAGCAGGTTGTCATTATACATAATGACGGCCCGCACAAAACGACCGGGGGAGGCAAGCCTCAGCGCTCCGACAGAAGTTGCTCTTGTGAGTGGGAATATACAAATGTACTTTCTCTCTCTCATATCTATTCATAGAACTAAGTTTGCTCTATTCATAAGCCCCTTTGACGTGCATGGTGAGTCAGCTTGGAATCATATGGGGATGGTGAGCGCAAGGTGTAGGAACTTAGTGTCTGCCGCGCCAGTCTCTGAGGGCTTTGGTTCTGGGTTCGTACCGCCATGTCTGTGGGCTGACTTGAAGACGTCCTTCAGTGAGACGCACCGATCCATAGCCGCTCAGTGAGAGGACACCAAAAAAATCAAAATAGAGTAATAAATCTCTGCAAGTTCGTTCTCTTGGCCGACGAACAAGGAATTTATTTGTCGCTAAGCTTTTAACCATTGTCTTCAATCCGCGGTGTATCGTTTATTTATATCTGTATTCTGTAACTGACAAGATCCAATGTTTTTTTTATACAGCACAATGTAAGGCGACCTCGAGTGTCCTGAAAGGCACCACAACAACAAATACATATTTTCTTTCTTAATAGAACAAATAATGCGAATGTCACCATCTCCCCACATGCCGGTCTATTTTAAACCCACAGCAGTAGCAGCTAATGACCACATTGTCCCTGCAGGAGATCAACAACACACACTCTGTGAGTAACAACCTCCTCGCTCCATGACTCGGCTCACGCTCTGAGCGGCCGGTATTACATCGCCGGGTCGGGATCATCACATGTCCGTCTGTGTCCGTGCTGATTGGTTTGATTCCGCGTTGCTTCGTCTCGCAGGGACATGGTTGTCGTAAATAAGAAGGGCGGGTAGAAATTACTTTGTTCTGTGTCTGTCTGTGTCTGTGTGTCAGAATCTGTGTGTGTGCGGGAGAAAGAGAGATAGAGAGAGTGATTGTGCGTGTCCATGCGTCCATGCGTGTGTGCGTGTGTGTGTGTGTTTGTTAATGCGGGAGAGAGAAAAGAGAGTGTGTGAGACAGCCACTTCATTACGACGTTGTCTTTTGGCCGGACCTCATCAGGCTCTTAGCAGGAGTAACGGATAGTGCCCCTGAACCACTTACTGCGTCCGCACCAAAGTCACCCTATAGCTCGGTCATCTGCATTACCGCACCGTACCTCACAGTGCGTCACCATACATCCATCTCCCTTAGTCACAATATGCCTGACAGGTTGCAATACATCACTATTCATGTTCCTCAATATGCTGTGGTACGTCACAATACATCTACTCTATACATCCCGGTCCATAGCCATATGCCTTACTGTATGCAGCAATGTTCCTGACCATGACTCAGTCTGTCATACTGTACAAAATCAGGTCGCGGGATGTGGCAATAAGGGCTGTCAAGTTCTGGTCGTTTGGTCGGTCAGTGGGTTGATATGCATTTGTTTGACCACGTAGTAGTGGGCATGTAAGCATATCATCTGAAAATGTAATGCACGAGTTCTTTTTCTAACGTTGTCAACTGCGTGTACAAACTGGTGATAATAGGCCACCAGGCGTGAGTGTGATTAGCCATTACAAGCTGTTTGAAATTAATGCCTGGATTGATCAGTTTACCAGCCTACCCAGTGGACTGTAGCAAATGTTGCTTATCTATCCATCATATATCTAGGTGGACACGCCCATTGGTGATGTCACTGAAACACAGGAAAAGGCAGATTTTCAAAGGGCTTGTAATGGGAAATCACACTCACAGCTGGTGGCATAATATCCCCCCTTTAACAATCGATGCTACAATTGAGGCTTTCAGTGTGAAGATATAGGAATTGGTAGCTTGTCCCACATCTCAGCGTCATCCATTGGGACCCATTATATTAAACACAGAACAAGACCTAGAATCTCCCGCTGTCTTTCACCTACGTGACGCTGCCCGAGTTGGCATCGGAACAAGAATGAAACTGAAACCCATTGACTTCCTCCAAACATCACCCAAGTGATATTAAGACAACCAGGCAGAGCAGAGTGCATTGGATTAAGTTAATCTGGAGATAATGTGCAGAATTAATTTTTATTCCCCATGGACCCATTGTTTGCTCGAAGATTTGATTGCATTTCAACCAAGATCTACTTTGATTGAGTACAGCCTGAGTCAAAACGGATCACACAACGTCAAAATGCATTCAGACACACTGCGATACATCACCATGTGCCTCAGTACATCACATTAAGCAACAACACAGCAGAGTGTGTCCCTATATACCCCCATACATCACAACAAGCCACAGCGAGTCTCAACGTGTCACAGTACGTCCCAATACATCACACTATGCCACGATACATCTAAATACCTGACAGCACGATTGGCACAGCGTCAGCAAAGCCGAACAGAAAAAGTGGGTTACTATTGTATACATGATGAGACCCTTAGGCCAGAACTGCAGAGGCCCTGTTAGACAAACAACCAGCTCTGGGCACAGAAATACACTCCTTCCCCCCACCGTTCACCTCACTAGTAACCACCTCCTCCTCCCAACCCTTGCACCCTCCTTCATCAGCAGTCTGTCAATCCCCTACTCCCTTCCATCTCTCAGATTCGGAGAACATCCCTTTAAGGATTTACTCTCCATCTCTCTCCCCTTCTTCCACTATTCATTATGGGGGTGTCAGGCACACACAGACACACACACACACACACACACACACACACACACACACAGACACACACATGCTTATGCAGCTGGGCATATGCATGCATGACATTAAATGCACACAAATCAGCGAACACCCACCTACAAAGACACACACCTGCGGCGAATACAAACACACTCCAACCTTTACAAACACAGACACAATCTTTCCCACACACACGCATGCATGACATACACACACCTTCCCCGTCCTGCTGAGGATCTTATTCCTCAGAGCAGCCGGCGTTGACGGCCATGTCATGCTGAGTGGGTGTGTGTGTGTGTGTGTGTGTGTGTAAAGGGGATATATATGAGAGAGAGAGAGAGAGAGAGAGAGAGAGAGAGAGAGAGAGAGAGAGAGAGAGAGAGAGAGAGAGAGAGAGAGAGAGAGAGAGAGAGAGAGAGAGAGAGAGAGAGAGAGAGAGAGAGAGAGAGAGAGAGAGAGAGAGAGAGAGAGAGAGAGAGAGAGAGGCAGATAGACAGAAAGAGAGGCAGAGAGACAGACAGAAAGAGAGGTAGACAGACAAAAAGAGAGAGAGGTACACAGACAGAGAGAGAGAGACACACACACGCACAGACACACACACACACACACACACAGGGAAGGAAAGAGAAAGTGAAAGAGTCAAAGACATATGGTGAGCCGGAAAGATGCAAAGTGACTGATGGGGGAAAAGGATAAGGAGCAAAAAGAGAGAGAGAGAGTTAGAGAGACAACGAGAGAGAGACAGTGTGAGAGATAGCAGTTAGCGGGTCAGAGAGCAGCCATAAGTCAAGAGGAGGTACTTAGCCGACAGCGTGAAGCTAGCTTAATGTTTCCCCATTCATCTTCACCCTCACTCGCCTTCTCCCTCTCTCTCTCTCTCTCTCTCGTCTCATACACACACTTTCCCTAAAAGTATAATTTACAAATGCCCACAGGGCTACTATTTGTGTGTGTGTATGCGTGTGTGTATGCGTGTGTGTATGCGTGTGTGTGTATGCGTGTGTGTATGTGTGTACCAGAAGATTACAATAATGTCCCTCTGATTACCCTGATATCAACACCCGGACTCCAGTATCACTCCCTAGACACCACCACCACCACCACCACCACCACCACCACCACCACCCCTCCATCACAGCCACTACCACACCACCCAGCCAGAACAGGTACAAAGCAGCCATTTGAGCAGATGCAGTTGCCTGAAGGCATTGGTCGGTGCTGGTCGTGTTTATAGTTATATAGTCAAAAGCTGTGTTTTGTGTCTTTGTAGAGTTGGCTTCAATTGATGCCGTTTTCAGTCGAGATAATAGGAACATCATTAATCCCGTGAAGCTCGAAAAATATGGTAAATGGTGTTCATGTTCTCTGTTTAATGCGATGCTCTTCATTTCTTTTTTTCTGTGGGTCTTTCTTTTGTGTTTTTGTTTTGGGGTTGTTTCCTGCGATGTGGATTAACAGGAAATGATGTCGGGTCCCCAGATTGCATAGACTGAATAAATTCTTATTTAGCTAATTTACCTCGGTTAACTTAACATTATGGCGATTAAATTGTGCAATTTAACAATAATATTGTGTACTAGTTAGTTAGGTTGTTGCTCCCAGCGGCTAGGTTGTGGTTTCAAACCCGGATGTCAACACAGTCTACCTGTAGGCATTCATGAGCGAGAAGCCTTAACCCCTGGATGCTCCTCCTAAATGTGCCAAGTCGCTTTGGATAAAGCATTGGTTAAATCATAATAGTCAAATCGGCTATGAATTTGATATAAAAGGAGTGAGCAAATCAGTGTAAAATAACTAAAATAGTGTATATTGATATTGTAAACAGTGTATTGTGATATATGAGCGTGTTGAGGAAGAAAAGGAACTGATACACCTGTGCTGCGTGCGACTACAACCTCAGAGCGACGGAGGAACACCACCTCAGTGGCGCGGTGCTCCCCTCCGGGCTCTGGGCTAACCCTCAGCACCAAGCAACCTCTGCTCGGGGAGGGGTTTCAATAACACAGCGGCAGGAGGCTGGCTCTGGGCAGTGTGTGGGCGTCTGGTCGTCTGTCTGTGTCTGTGTCTGTGTTTGGAAATAATGTGGACCAATATGTCCATCTGTCGGTGAACATATTCATGTATGCATGCTGGTGGATATGTGTGTGTTAAGATATGTGTGCGTTAATGCATTCAGTGTGTGTGTGTGTGTGTGTCTGGTTTTCTTCTTGCATGTGTGCCTCTGTCTGTCTTCCCAATCATACATGCGCTAGGCTCCTTGCGTGTCCTTGTGCTTCTTTGCGCGTGTGTCCTTGCGTGTGTGTCTGTCTCTGCGTGTGCGTCTTTGTGTCTGATTGCATGTGTGCTATCTACTGCTTCACCAGTGATGCTCCTTGCTATTGCACTCATCCCAGAAGTGGTTATTCAACAGTTTAATTTATTTATGGGTTACCGCAGTAAGCATGCAGTTTGTTTATAAGCAAGATTTATAATTAATTGTAAATGTTTGACCAAGAATGAAGTCCATACGGAAACATACAAGATCCAGAGAAAACTTAAAAGATTTGTGTATTTTTTACCTGTCAGATTGCAAAATTCTAGGGCAAGCAAATATTTAAATTATATTTTTTTACCTTCCAAATGGTCAAATCTATCCGAGGTTGGCTGGTGGCAGGGTTAATCATTGACCCTCCACACAAACATTGTAATTGTTCCACACAAGTGTGTTTGTCATTTTCATGGGCGTGCGTTCGCGTGCGGTGTACGTTTGCGTGCGGCGTGCGTTCGCGTGCGGCAACATTGCGGTGGAGGGCCCCATGGAGTCCCTAATGCAGGAACATGCAGGAGAGATAGCTGGTGAGTGGGGTAAGTGCTCCTCAGGGATTTGTAGCTCCACTGAGCCCTCCCTTGTGCCTGGAGCAAGAACTACTCCCCAGAGAAACAAAGCTTCTCCCTTTTCCCCTTATAGCTTCTCTCTCCCGCCCAAAGCTCCTCTCTCCCCCCTGGTAGATCCTCTCTCCCACTCTCTCCCCCCTCCTGGTGTCACTTTCGTGCTCCTTTTTCTCATTAGTCCGCTTTTTCCCCCTCATAGTTCCTCTCTCCCCCCTTGTTCTTCTTCACTCCCCCCTCTAACACCAACATCACCACAATCATCTCAACCATCTCATCATCATCATCACCGCCTCCCTCGCTACAATAAACACCATCAGATCCATTCACAACCATTTCCACTACTTCCTCTCCCCTCTAAAACAACCCCCACCGTGACCATCTCCTCTTCCCATCACTTCCTCCCCTCAAACACCACCACCACCAAAACTATCCCTGCGACACCATCACCTCCTCCCCCACACCTTCTTCCCTCAACCAGAATCCCCATAAGCACCACCACCACTCCTGAACCAACACCTCCACCATCACCGCCACCATGAGACCCCGGTCTGACTGACAGCCGAGCCCCCCAAACCCCGCCCTCACGGAGGCAGTAACAGCCCCTGGCGACCGCAAAAGGTCAAACCCTCCTGCTCCAGGCCTGCATGATGAAGAAAGAAAACGTTCTTAAACGTAGCTGCAGGCGAGGCGCAGGTTAGATCTGGAGTAGCGCCCCATCGAGACAAGGTTGCGAGCAGAAAGCCAAGACGGAGTCTGGGTAATAGAGTGGTTTGTGCTTGGATGTGAACTGGATATTTCCTTAGCTTTTGCATTTAAAATGTGTTATATTGTCGTTCCAAAATCACAATGCATAGATTTCTAAGCATGGTTGGTCCTTGAGAAGGAATCGAACCCCTGACCTTAGCTAGTGTTTATGCCAGGCGCTGCCTATAGACAGGACAGCACGTGTTTTAGTGTTATGTAAGGTGTATAGATGTTTTAGATTTGGGTTATAACTTGTTGAGTGTTGTTTAATGCTGCTTCCTTCCAGGTCTCTCTTTAGAAAGAGGGTTCAAATCTCAACGAGAATCTACCTGGTAAATAATGGGTTCAATAAAAAACAATACAAACAAAGTGTTGTTGTGTGGTTAAGGGGAGTTTCAGGTCATGGTGGGTCTGTGTTTGTGTGTCTTTTGAGCTGTGTTGTGGAGGAATGCTAATGCTGTAATATCCAGGATATTGTGAGTTGCACGTTAATATGGGACACATTAAAACAATACCACCTCATGAGAATAAATATGTCACACACACTCACACACACATATACTCACACACACACATCCTTGAACTGTGGGGATATTAATGGAAAACAGAATGCACTTTGTCCTCCATTATACAGTATGCTTGACTAATTAGGGAGGTACATTTGTGTAGCACTGACCAAATGCTTCACACGGATACAAACGGGACATTACAATGAATTTGATTGATAGTGTAATAATTGCCCAAACCATTACCAATTCAAGATGATTTATTGACATTGTCTCACAACCTAAAGCGGATTAACATCTTATAATATTAGGAAATATATTTTAAAGCCGATTCCATAAAACGTTCCTTATTAAAGAGTGGAATCAGCTGGGAGTGGAATACACATACCCATCAAATTGGCCTGGAACTCAATTAAAGTAGAAGTGGGGGTAGAAGACGCTTTTAAAAGAAACATTAAATCACCCACAAAAGTAAGAAACATCTCCTCTCAAACCATATGCGAAAGGTCATCGCTAAACAAAACTTTCTCCAATTCCTTACTGTGCTGTTATTTTGATAATTAGGTGAGTGCTGCATGCAGCGCTCAACTATTGTTCTTCATAAGTTTTATTCCTTCTTTCTTGCATTATATTATTATACTTTTTAAGATATTCTACTTTTAAAATATTATATTTTTTTAACATGGGAGTCAATGGGAGGACGGCAGAGCTGTCCTCTGGTACTTCCACCGTTTTAAGACGTAACTATATCAATTTTCAACCCTTTATCTTCGTTCGAACCATTTAACAAATCTACACACTTGTATCTTCAATAATATATAAACGGAATATCGATATCATTTAAACTTTATTCAGAATCACAGTTTTAGTTTCATACCGGTGTGGGTGTCGGATTGACTCGGCTGCCAGATCGACTCTGGGTCCTAGATGCGCAATAATGACGCACTTCCTGCAAACGCTGTCTTTTAAATGCGCATGCTCGTTTCATTCATTCCCATGTTATTCCCAAGTATTAACAATCTCCTTTTGTTTTCTAATCTATGAATAATAATCTAATGTACAAATTATTGTTGCCTATACTTGGGTTATAAAGAAGAATCGGTTAACTCCATTCACTGAACTAATGCTGTAATCCACTAAGCCGAGATCCACTTTATTTCCAGCGCTCCCAACACAGTCAAAACAGCGACCCACACGCAGACACTTCCGTTCTCCTCCTTCAGAATAAGAGTCCCTAACAGGAACTGGGTTACATATGCATTCATCAGTGCTTTTAGACGTGTTTCCAATGGCTTTGTTTGTGAGAAA
Organism: Gadus macrocephalus; assembly: GCF_031168955.1. Lineage (NCBI taxonomy): Eukaryota > Metazoa > Chordata > Actinopteri > Gadiformes > Gadidae > Gadus > Gadus macrocephalus. The sequence continues at coordinate 6,722,048 of NC_082400.1, forward strand.
GAACGGCCTGCGTTCAATGAAATCAAAACCAAAACGGATTGAGCCTTCTTTTTAAGTCCATGATTGAGCCCCGTTTATAAACAACCCTTCCGGGTTTTGTCCGTTGGCTTGTGTCGATATGTCAAGTGTCGATACGTCATCTGTAAGCGCAGGACCCTGAGTCGATCTGGCAGCCGAGTCAATCCGGTACCCACACCGGCTCTGTTTTCAGTTGGTCTCATTGATTTACGTTGACGCTGGAGAGGATGTCCAGGCAGTGTTGCCAGATTGGGCGGTTTTTCCCACTCCATTGAGCTACTTTTAATCACTCACCGGCTCGCTATTCTCTTAAAGACACACACAACCCCACACCGTGTGTGTGACACACACACACACACACACACACACACACACACACACACACACACACACACACACACACACACACACACACACACACACACACACACACACACACACACACACACACACACACACACACACACTACATTTGACATTTCAGATTCTTCAGTTCAATTCATTTTACATTTCTGCATTTTTAGCAATGCTTTGCGCTTTTCATCCAGCGGTCACTTTATTTGTTTCCAACCATTTACTTTTTCTGAAATGGCTTGCATGTTTACATTGTTTACTCCATTTAGACTTTTGTTCAAATCCCTTCACTGGATTTAAGCCATTTAACGTTTCTTTACGTCTTATTCTATGTGGGTTTATTAAAAAATATTTTCAACCTCACTTTGTACTACAGCACTCACCGCAATTTCTGCAGGAAATACATTTTCTATTTGTACATAAACTTCTACAACATTTTGTTCGGACACGTTCAGAAATCCAAGTCTGTTTTACAACTAAACCAGAGAGGAAGATAAGACTTTATATTCAAGAGATTGGATATTTAAAACATGAGGTCAAAGTAAAACATAGCTCTAAACAGAACCATTAAAAGGAAGAAGACACAACATGATACTTCTAAAGTCTCTCAGCAATTATCATCCAAGGCCAATGTAGACATTTTAATTCCTAAAGTGTGACTAATTAAATTATTTCAAACAACCTAATGGTGCAGTTGATGTGGCCGGACACACTTTGTGATATTTTTGTAAAATTTCTTTCTTCACGTTCATTCATTTTGGCATTTTATTTTTGCACATTTTGAATGACGTTCCAATGTCATGGCAACAATGAGTGCCTCATTACGCATTCAAAGCAGCAAACGGCTCGTTAATTAAAGTTTCCAATAGTTGAAAAGACATGGCTGATGAATTCACCTCTCATTAATCACTCGCTCTCATCATCTCTCTCTCCATTATAAGCGTCCTATTTCCCGGTGATTCTCTTTGAAAACACAGCAGCGGAGGACACAGAGGGGGCTGGGCAGGGGGACGATTACCTTATGAGTTTTGACACACAGACCAGATGTGCACTGACTAAGAAGTCCTACCATAAAACGCCTCCTTCCTTACAACAATCCTTCCATAGACCCCTCTTTCGTCACCTCTCCCGATCACTGTTCTGTCTCTTCTCTCTGCTACATCTCCATTTTATCCCTTCCCTACCCTCTCCTCCACCTCTCTCGTTCACCCTGTCTATCTCTGTCTCTCCCTCAAACAATCCTCTCTCTGATGCAACACTTCACTCGCTCTCTGGCACCCTATCTTTCTTGGCTACCCTATCTCTCTCCTCCACCTCTCTCACATCTCCATCTCTCTTTCCCACTCTCCCTCTCTCTACAGTTGTCTTTTGTTTTCCCAACCGCTCTCTAGTTCTTTGCCTCTATTTCCAACTCTCGTTCATCCAACTCCATCTCTTTCCCCCTCTCCTCCTAACTCTCATTGCGTCTCTATTCGCTCGCTCGACCTCTCTATCTCTGTCCCCCTCTCATCCTCAACTTCACCTCTAGTCCACCTCTGCACCGCCCCATCCACCCGGCTATATTAAAAGCCTCCTCAAATCCAAAGTAATAAATTCAATCCTTCTCTCCAACACAGAACCACTTATCTCTCCTCTTTGGTTCCATAAACAAGGCACCTTGTCACCCCAGCTCGGGCATTAGAATATATCCTAATCTAATCCATGCCTGCCCGCGCTATCTGTGATTACTGCAGATTATGCTGACCTTGGCCGTTATGTTGGGGGAATTAATGTCTCATAGTGCTAACAGCAGCTTGCAGGCTTCAGGACAGAGCAGTGGCGTTCAGGGCTAGGTAAAGGTAATATCAGGATAACCGTGGAGAACTTTACACAATAGAGAGCAGCATCATGAAGCTTATGAATTCAGAACACCGTTGTAACAGTCGGCAGGTTGTTATATTCAAATATATGGAAATGTGAAATATGGTATTAAACTAAAACTAGTTTTCCTTTCTCTCTGATGTTTTCAACCTCATATTTTGATGATTTTGAGTGCATATCATCTTATCTTTATTTATTGAAACGTGGGTTGTATGATAAGTCCATATCTTCAATTTGTGGCGATACAAAACCATTCAAAGACAATATTAATACTGTTTGATTATTCCCCAGCCCTGAGCTACCAGATTAAATGATCTCATCTTGGTATCGTTGTCTTTCATTACTTCAGATTCTGTCCAAAGCCTTCCTATCGCTCCCAATTCTATGTATCCTGATCAGTGAGCATAGTTCTGCCAGAGGTGAAAGAGGTGAAAAGGACACAAAATATGTCGGAAATGGATTATTTGATGGATAAGCATGGCAGAACAATTACAAAAGATAATTCAAATTTGCAACATTCATCGCTACCCATGTATGAGGAAAGCCGCCCAATTTATTCAACCTTAGCACACACTAAACTGCAGAGAATTATCCCATCTATGATGCACAATTACAGGCATAGTCAGGCAAGGAGACAGACTCCTGCATAATCGCTGTTAAAACTACTGCACATTATGATTGATTGAAAGCTTTGGTTATTTGGAATCTATTCAAATGAACAAAACCATGTACATGTAATGCCACAATCATACAATAGCGGATAACAAAAGTGCAGAAACACAGAAACTTGTTTTTCTCTTCCAATTGACGACATAAGTACACTCTACTCTGCTGACAGGAAGATGTCGACTCTCATATTCTCCCAAAGTGTAGAGCATACAGTTTAGAAATATCCACTGTTTGCAAGTGGCAATCTGCATTGTGCTGTAGCAGGCATGATTCACAGCTTGGCTAATGGATGTAAACAGACACACTAACAGTCAGCCGTGTGTAGCATTGCAGGTTTGAGTAGTGTTTTGCTACAACATGACTACACGAGGCCGGGCGGGCGGGCGGGCGGACACAGACACAGACACAGACACAGACACACACACAGACACACACACAGACAGACAGACACACACAGACACACACACACACACACACACACACACACAGCCAGAACTACAAGTGTTGAAATATTTCTGCACTATGTACAATAACATCCCAGCGTCAACATCTCTGTTCGTAGTACATATAAAGCCAATTTAAAAAACACGAACATAAGTCCCTCTTCCGAAGCAGCTCAGTGAAGACTAGGTAGAGTAGGTAGAAGACTATGGAGTGTAGTTGGACATTTTGCTGGAAAAGGTCTAAAGGTGGGCCAGGCATGGCCCATAGTACCCTGCAACTTTAGTCTGGGACTCAAACACACTAGTGTCTAGAAGACTCAGACGATGCTGCATCCCTATCCACCCTCCAGAAGGTCAACGCTTCAGTGTGTTGAAAATCGTAGCTTCCTCCTAGCATTTAGCTTAATTGATGTATCAGTGATGAAGCTGGAACCCTTTCTCTCGTCTCTCTTTAGAAACTCCTCGATGAGAGCACAAAAACATGGGGAACTTCCAGAAACACAGTAATTTGGAGGTCCGAGAACCACAAATCACCATACAATTACCACCAGTGGAAAAACAAAGAAAGATCTGATAACCACAGGCCAAAGACCACAGTCTTCTGAAACACAGGAATGATTCTGAAAGAGCAAAATAATATTTAGAAACCCACTCTTGTCAAAACTAGTCACTTGCCATTTTGGGCACATTTCTCCAACCAATTATTCAGTGGAATCAATTCACAGCAAGGTTTTGAAACCAATTGGAGAGTTTTGCTGATACATAGTTTAGGGTGCTGGTATGACATGACGTGCGTCAGACGGTAATGATGTTCACAACAGGAGACGTCTGTGCTAACTCATGGAACTGTCGGCCTCTGGCCCAATAGTTGTGAGCAGGGGGAAAATAGCGTGTCCGTTGGGATTATTTTGTTTTTATAAATAAATCAGATTGATTGTCAACGTGTAGGTTTCTCAGTTGACCTTGAGTGTAGGCTTATACTGTGGTGATTTGCACCTGAACACATTCACTACCTATTTGTATTGAACTTGATGTTTTGTTTCTAATTACTATTTGTCACTAAGTAATATATTATTGAAACCTCAAAAAACAGAACATTTGCTCCTGAAGGTAAATTGAAAATATATATTTTCTGATAATCTCTCTACATACATATTGTTGTGATTGAACATTTGCAGAACAGTCTAAAGAACACAGTGCTTGTTAGGGAATAACAGTTACATAACGGCTTATGTAACTTATTTTAAGCAGTTAAAGGCAAAGTTAAAGATTATGAGTCAACCTTAGTGGTCAACTGATGGCCTTGAGGACAAAGAGGTGGGTGTGTGTGTGTACCGTATGCATCTATGTGGGTCAACATATGTGAATGCTTGAAAGTGTGTGTGTGTGTGTGTGTGTGTGTGTGTGTGTGTGTGTGTGTGTGTGTGTGTGTGTGTGTGTGTGTGTGTGTGTGTGTGTGTGTGTGTGTGTGTGTGTGTGTGTGTGTGTGTGTGTGTGTGTGTGTGTGTGTGTTAAGTCAAGAGGAGAGACAAGAGAGACAGCTCCCTGGTATCAGATAACCAGGTGGCGTCTGTCCCTAGGGGGTCTGAGGTTTCAAAGCAAGGACATCTGGGAGACCTGCATCCCGCCTATACTCCACCCTTACCCCCACCCACCCCCTAACCACACCCTTTCTAAAACCACTAACACATGCCACAGACGCTCGATGTCTGACTTAGAGAAAATCCACAAGAAAACAATACACTCTAGCAAGCAGATGTGGGACACAGAGTCCCTTCCATTAGGTTAGGCTTCTCCTGTTTTGCAGAACTGGCCAGCTTAGCAGCAATTCATCTTTTGATTAAAGAGCCAGTGAACCCAGTGTTTCAGAAGGAATCCAAAGCTATGTGATTTAAAAAAATCTGTTTTGGGATGAGAAATTTAGGAAAGAGGGGGCCATGTTATCCCCATGGTTACGACCCACGCCAAATTTATGATACTGTTTTAGTACCGTCGTTGTGTGTAACTGTTACGAGCGTTAAGATAAGTGACATTGCATGAAGTCCATCCTTTTTTCTCTAAATCATATTTCAGTAACAGTGATATAATGGCATAGATTACTATGTTGATTATAGTATAAGACAAACGACCACGTTTAAAACAAAGACATTGTGGTTTTGTGTTCACTGACTCTTTATAGTACAGTCAATAGAAGCTAGATATTGATGCAACTTGTGAGGTATTTCCGTTGCAACGTTAACCTTAAGTCTTGATCAATGAGAAATTAGCCTGCAAACGTTGCATCAAAATCCCCTCTTGCTTAGCGATGTCTCACACATTCCTTCTGTTTCTCATGCAGCCAAAATCATGTCGACTGACTAGAATAGTGATTCCCGGGATCTGCGACTTCACTGAACTCTAATCCATCCCACTTAACATCAGAAATCACCTCAGCAGATACCTGGGGCCTCGCTCCGCTCACTAATCACTCCCAACACGCCGCCACAACTCAGGGCTCATCGCCGCCTCTGAACGGGAAGTCCTTATCTCCGGGGTGGATTATTCAAATGCCTACCAACGTGCTACATGCAAATCTCAGAGCCAGCACCTTTCCCCCTCCGAGTAAGAGCAATCGTTTAATAGCCACTTAAAAATCACACATGGAAAATCATTTTCTGATTATACGTTGTTTGTCTGCAGCATGTGTGATTGGCTCTCACACACATTGTCCTTTTCTCTCCCCCCCGCTCTCTCTATCTCTACATATATGATAATGAAATAGACGTCTTCCTTGTCCTCTAAGCAGACCTCATCCCCTTGACCACACCACGTTCACTCTCTGTATGCATGTACAGTATGTATGTATGTATGCATGTATGTATGTATGTATGTACGTATGTATCTATGTATATATATATAGAGATATCTTTATCTATATGCGAGAGCAATAGAGTTATATAAAGAAAGGGAGAAAGGAAAACTACAGAAAGAAATGAATGCAAAAAATATAAAGAAAGAAACCATATAAATCAAATGGAAACAAATGGTCTGCACAGAACGTCTAGATGACTAGATGGCTAGGATGCTTCAAACACCTCACCGCTCCACACAACACACCCAGGAGGACCGCGCTACACGACAGATTCAGTTTGACAGCAATGCCAAGTTGTCAGTTCGGGCATTGCCACTAAGAGGGTTCACTTATGCGTGCCAATTCTCCAATCCATCTTGTCTCTCTCCATGTCCCCGTCCGAGGATAAGGTATGCATCGAGAGGAGACACACCTGAGCATGTGAAGGGTGCATTCTTCCACGCGACGGAGGCCAGACGCCCCAACTCTGTACCCCCATCACAGCCACGAGCAGAGCACCAGCCGGCAACAGAACCCCATCTAAAGCCTGGTTGGTATTCACCGCAGACCTCAGACCGTGTGTCAGTGTGTGGTGTTGTGACAGACAGGCTCACAGAGACCAACTAAGGAGCCGTGACACACACACACACACACACACACACACACACACACACACACACACACACCCCCCCCCCCCGGGATGTCACAATGCACACGTGCTTGTCACAGCACTACCTGTGATCAAAGCCAAAGCCGCGGAGTGCCAGATCAGGGTGAGAGAGAAGGCTTCAGTGGGGAGAAGTCAAGAGCAACGGCCGGGGAATACGAATGACATCTTCACGTTAACATATTGTTCTCATCCCATGTTGGATTGAATGTTCCTCAGAACGCAGCGTGATTTCCGACAGTGTCAGTGTAGAGAAGGAGAGAACATTCTAAGGGGGCAGGCAAGGCGCTTTTGATAAAGTTACGGACTACTTATATAAAATAAGTATAATAGAATATAGAGTTAATGTATGCCAGTGCAATGTACAGCATAACGATAACTCAGTGGTAAGAAGTAGCACTTTATTTCAGCTCATCGACTGCCAATCTTGTCATAATTTTACCAACGTTTGTCCGTCAGTTTACCTATTTTTAAAAAGCGTCTTAAGAACTTCCCCTGAATCCTGCTCCCCCACCGAACCTTCCCCGCTTGCCTCCCCGCTCCCCTTTCCCTCCCCCTCCGTGTTTCATTAGCAGGAACATGGGTTTCTAGACCCCAACACCACCAGTGTAATACCTGGATGACACCCTGGGGACTCATAGAGAGAGTTGGGTCCCTTTATCGCAAGCAGAAGGAGGGAGGGGGATGAAGTGTCCTGAAATGCATGGTTCTGGCTCATTGGCTGGATATTAATGGCTTCTGGCGGCGAGCTTCCTCAAGGGGAGAGGAGCTGATAGATTAGGGAGAGTTTCTAGGAGTTCTGAGCCCGACACTGGCTTGCTAACACTTGAGATGCTAATGCTGGCTCGCTGACACTGGTTGGCTGACACTTGAAGTGCTAACCCTTGCATGCTAGTAAATTTATAATAAATTTCAGTTTGACTTTCACTTGTGCCAGTGCTGGTTGGCTTACGCTTGAAATGCTATCACCTGTGGGTTAACTGGGCTAAATCTGGAGTTAGGGTTAGGGTTAACCCTAACCCTTTATAACATGGATATAGGGTTAGGGTTAACCCTAACCCTAGAGTTCCTAGCACTTGGAATCGAATGCAGTCTAACACTTTTGATGCCAACGGCGGTTGGCTAACACTCGCTAGCTGACCAACACTGGTTTGCGGGCACTGGGATGCCAACGCTGGCTAACATTGGAGTGACTAGCGCTTGGAGAGTGATGCTGGTTGGCTAAGGCTGGCTAGTGCTTTCAGTGGAGCCTACAGCTGCTAGCCAGCCTACAGCTAGCAGCTGGGCGACTCCATTGAAAAGCAATTAGAACAGAAGAGGCGGGAAGGAGGGGGATGCAGAGTTGAGCCCAGGGTGAACACAGGCTGTCCACAGTGCGATGGATGTGCGCGCGCGTGCGTGTGTGTGTGTGTGTGTGTGAAGCAACACAAACGGACGGGTGTGTCAGAGAGAGCGAGAGTGAAAGGGGGAAGGTGTGACCAGGGATATAACAGGCTAAGGATGCATGCGTTTTCATACTTATTGACGTCACTGCTGAACGGAATGGGTGCCAAGGAACACGTTTACAGTGGAAGCAAGCGAGCGCGAGGAAATGTGACAATCAAGAGAAGCCAAATATGCGGAAAGATGGGATGACTGATAGTCTCATCTTCTTCCTCTTTGTTCCTCTAAAGTGGTCCTGGCCGTTCTGAACAACTTCTGAATATTCATCAGCATAGAGTGCTAGCTCAACCACCAGTAAGCGTTAGCATTCTAGCCTCTAGATAAGGGTAATGCATGCAGGTTTCAGACCCCAATTCCAATTGACAAATGATTGACTTAACGCAACTCAATAAAACCAACAATATCATCACCTTCACATAAATTAACCATATCTTAACCGTAGCTTAACAAATAATGTAAACCTAACTTAACCCTAACTTCAGCTTAACTTTACCGTCACTTTGCATTATTAGCCTTAACCTAAAACATTTCAATTCTTCGAAAATATTTTATCGTAGGGAAGGCAGGTTAAGTTGGCAATCTCGAAGATCTCAGTATCGTTGCCTTTGGCACAAAAAAATAGTACACCATTACACACACACACAACCACTGCTGGGTGATGTACAACCTATCACTAACTGCGCACCACATGTGATATGAGTGCATGGCAGAAATGTCACCACCAACACCAAGTTCATACATTCACAATCCTGCAAATACAACGGCTTTCATCAGTGGGCCAGAGGCTCAAACACCATTTTGAGTCCTCATTCTGCGACAGTGTCTTAACTGTCATATATTTTTTAATGAAAATCTTTTGACATCTTTGAGATTGCCACTGAAGTACCTCGCCCGACTGTTTCTTTCCTCAAGGCAAACTAAACGGAGGCTAAACCTTATAAGAGGGGCATCTCTTTCTCTATCACTTTCTTTGATTTAGTTATTCTAATATAATTACTCAAAGTCCTTAACTTCAGGGGAAAAGGCTCAATTGGGAAACAGCTGGTGTTCAACCAGAGATCATCATAAATAGATTCCCGTTTTGTTTTTTATCAACATTTATACAACAACAGATTGTACTCACTTTTCCAAGGAACAGCTGAGGTGAGCTAATAGAAATGCGATTCTTTTGACTTGTAAAAATATAGTGCTGCCAATTATAAATCAGAATGGCTCTCGAATGCTAGGATTATCTTATTTTAGTACTATGAGGCTAGGAAGTAATGAATCTAGGATAAACAGCCATGTCTTGCTTGTTTTTGGGCCAACTTTTGGTCAGTAATATCCCATAATATGTTACATGGCATAATCCTCCAGGACAAAAATATGAGCACATATTGATTCTTGCCAACTATACATTCACACCACTAAAACAAAGAAGTGGTGCTTGTAATCTCAGGTCTCTGGCGCCTTGAAACATGTCCTGATGATAAGGCCTCGCTGAGTCAGGGAAGTGCTTGTGGATGTAGTTCATTTTGATATAGTGCACCATAATGTAGTCTCTTTAAAAGCACTTCTATTTATTTTTTTGTTAGCTCAATTTCCCTCTCATCTCTATACAACAAAGCCAGCCAAAAACAAAACTACAACATTCAAGAATTTCCTTATTTGACTTTTAAATCAAATCACTAAGACTCCTCCTAAAATGAAAAGTTCTGTGTCCGAGATTGCCTCAGCAGATCAACAAAGACATCCGGTTTTAGGTGGAAACAGTGGTTCTCACTTGTTATCTAAGAAGGTTGTGAATCGTACCGCCATGCCGTTTCCAGTCTCTTACTTCCTATGAGCTGTGTCTGTCAATTAGAAGTCCCCAGAGCGAGAATGAGGAGATCACAAGAATAACAACTACGAAGACTAATAGTGTGTATTACTTTAATTTTGACGAGAGATTCAAAACATCTGTATGGTGAAATTATATGTCACACCTGTATGGAATATTAAGTGTGATTAGCAACTGGCGGTTGGAAGGTTATGGTTTCTGATTGATCAACCAATTTCCAATTATTCTGATTGGTTCTGGGATTCCAGGATCAATGCAGACAGGAAACAGGAAGGTGCAAAGCGGAGAGAAACATAAGGATCATTTGACACACACAAGGCCAGACCTGAGCACACACACACACACACACACACACACACACACACACACACACACACACACACACACACACACACACACACACACACACACACACACACACACACACACACACACACACACACACACACACACACACACACACACACACACACACACACACACACACACACGTTTGTGGGGGACAGGGGGTGCTGACTGTACACATTGCTCAGCCACCATCCTTGTGTTGTTTAAATGCTATTCACTCATTTCAATTGCCCTGTTAGTGTGTGTGTGTGTGGATCTGTGCATGTGCGTGTGCATGTTTTATTTGTCCATGTTATTCTAGTTTGTTTGCTGTCCTTTGCAGCCCCTCTTGTGGACCCTTGTATGGACTGTGTTTAAAGACACACAGGGAGAGTTTGGCCTTCAGATAACCTTTTCTCGCTACAAATACCAATTTTAACTTTCACAAAAGTGGTTGGATAAGGTTCCCAAACAACTTTGAGGAGTTTCACCACAGCCTCACTCTCAGCAGAAGGGCATGTGTGTAGGTCACGTGCACTAACAATGCCAAACAATGCTGGTGCTCAACTGGCAATGGCCTTATCGTGACTGTACACATGTTTTTGTTCCATTATGGTAGCTTTGGGTCGTAGCGATACCATCTGCTTCTAAAGCCTGTGACAACAAATAAGGTTTGCGTTCAGAAGAGAAATAGGATACACTACACGAAGCTATTTCTATTCTGCTCCTTTTATTCTCTGCTCTATCTCTCCGGGTCTGTGACAGATCAGACAAAGAGAGGAGGGAGCAGAAAGAGGGGAAGAGAGGAGGGAGGGACAGGGGACAGAAGTGGAGATGGTAGAAGAGAGGGAGGGATGAAGGAGGGGAAAGAGAGAGATTAAGAAACAGGTTGTTAGAACGAGGAGAGAATAGAGAAGGTTAGATAGAGGAAAGGTAGAATAGAAATGGCTTAGAGAGTGAAGGGAGAGGATAGAGAGCAGAAAGAGAACAATTAAGAGGGCTTAAGAGGAGAGAGAGGAAATAAAGAGATGGTACTAGAGAGAGAGCGAGGCTTGAGAGAACAGAATGTAAAGTTAAAGAGGAAAACAGCCTACAGAAAGAGGAGGGCTACAGAGAATGGAAACAGGTTACTAGAGAAAAGAGTGATGGAACAAAGACATCGGTTGGTTACCAGAGATGGGGAGAACAGAAAAGAGTGCTCCATAACTAGTGGGGATAGAAAAGAAGAGTGAAAGAAGGGGGTGATAAAGAGTGTGATTGATGGAGAGAGTACAGAATCAAAGGGAAGAGAGACAGTTTGAGTAAGCCTCCAGATTACTTCCTTGTCGGGAGGTATAGGAAGTGGTTCATCGTGCCAGGGTCCATCAGAGGAGCGGGCTTTACAGCCAGCACCAGATCTAGACCAAGAGCATCCTCACCAAGATACCAGGATCAACACATAAGTGGATGTAGTGGTTTACAAGCCAACGTGTGTTGGGTTTGAAAAGCGCTGTCTCAGTGCTCCCAATTACTTCTGGCTGTATCGCCTTGGGGTTTATGAGCAAGGCAGCCCATCTCAAACAACCTTGTCATGCCTAGTCTCTCTCTCTGTGTGTGTGTGTGTGTGTGTGTGTGTGTGTGTGTGTGTGTGTGTGTGTGTGTGTGTGTGTGTGTGTGTGTGTGTGTGTGTGTGTGTGTGTGTGTGTGTGTGTGTGTGTGTGTGTGTGTGTGTGTGTGTGTGTGTGTGTGTGTGTGTGTGTGTGTGTGTGGAAGCAACAGCATAGAACATTGTAGCAGCACCAAATTATCAATAGTGGCACATCTATTCAGTTTTATACAGACTATATGCTGCGACAGTAACAGAATGTTCAGACACGCGTTTTTCAATCTGTGGAGGACTATGAATAGACTGTCAACGATGCAAATGACTAGGAGATTAAATAGTAGGAGTGATAATATAACTGAGTACAATGTGCTCCGGATGACGAGATCTGCTGTGCTGAGCGTACATTTCTATATCTCAGACATGACAGCAGTTAATTATTAGTTATTATGGATAAGACTTTATGTTAGGGAATGAAGGAAGTTGCAGGGAGGGAGATTGATGAAGGGGGCTTAATAAATTAAGTCTGTTCCCCGTTGGTTTGACCTGGTAAATCAATTTAGTTATGGTTTTAGGTTTTCAGGGGTATGTTTGATTCATAGACAATATTGTATGCATATACGGCCTACGCACCTTTTTAAAACAATGGTAGGCCGACAAAAACAGGACAGAGAGAGTGGAAGAGAGAGCGAAAGAGAAAGAGAGAAAGAGAAAGAGAGAGAGACAGACAGACTGACAGAGAGAGCGATTTTTGCACTGCAAACTATGAGTTAAGGTTGAGGGTCGTGGACGTGACCTCCATATTCAAGATTCAGCCCACGGTGCATTGGGCCTCCATTAAAGCAAGGTCCTCAGAGGCTTCCATTAGTGATCTACGGCGCCCACAAATCACCCACATTGGCTCTTTATTACCTCATCTGCTAATTGGCTCCTCGAGACTTAAACATGGACAAATGTAATTATGCCTTAAAGGGCCAACGGATGTCTTCATCCTACGCTTGGCGCGGAGGTCGACGACCCTCTCGGCTACCCGCTGTCTGGAAATGGGTTCACCCACCTTCGTCCATTAAGCTTTGTTTACGTTAAACCTAGGAATCTACTATTTTACGAGTTGTACCTACAGTTAGCTTTTTTCAGATAGCTTTCATCATTTTCAGACGACAGTTCGTGTGAAATGTTCCCACTGTGGCGGACGCAAACGTGGAAGATGGAGTTAATCAAAACTAATCCCTGGGTGGATTGACTCGTGGATGTGCACGTTTTATTCTGACTTTTTTACCAGAGTAAATAGCAGGTTTCAAAGTTAATCTCGCAGGTTTCAAATATGTCCATATAGCTTTGCAACCAATCTGTGGATAAAGACGTATTCCCTTCATTTAAACATGCGGTCGTTGTGACACAAAAGCGTCAACATTTAAAGCAACTGGGTCTGTAAAAGCATGACGGATCAGGTGTATGGAAATACAACTTGTAGTCTACGACCACACACGCACACGCACACACACACACACACACACACACACACACACACACACACACACACACACACACACTCCCCCAGCTCATAAAACTTAAATCATTAAACGTCGGTCTACCTTAACAGCTTCTGCGTGGGTCACCTTGTCGAACACTTTGTCGTTGACCTTCATGATCTGATCCCCGATCCGAAGACCCTCCTTCTCGGCGAGAGACCCGGGCTCCACGAGGGACACGTAGATGCCCACCCCGTGCTCCGAGCCCCCGCGAATGCTGAACCCCAGACCCTCGTTGCTCTTGTGCCGCTTCATGATCACATGGCGCACCTCCCCGGGGGGCTCGTGGACAAAGTTTTTACCGAGCAGCGGCACGAGGGGAGCTGTCCCCTCGCTGCTAGTGCTGAAACTATCCGGAGAGCCTCGCAGCGCCACTTTGGACTCGCGGGGGATGTTTGGCGAAGGCACATCCCGCGCTGGTGGAGAGGTCGGGGTCGAGCTCCCACTGGCCAAATCGTTCGGGGGCTCCAGGGTCCCGTTGCTCGCAACTAAATCCGATTTCAGGTAGAGACCCTCCGAGGTGTACTGGTCGAACAGCAGCTGGTCCGAGCGGGGGATGACCAGCCGGAGCATGGGCAGAAGTTGGCGTTTGCTCGGCGCGTTCAGGATGATCTTGAGGGTCTGCACCAGGTCGTACACGTTGCGCTTGGAGTGGTACACGTTGAGGCAGTGGATGAACTGCTCCCTCTCGAACTCGTTGAGCAGGAGGTTCAAGGCGTTGTGGAGCTTCTTCACGTTGGCCGACAGTGTCCGGGCACTCGAGGCGACGGAGTTGGCCGAGGAGCTGAGCGACATGCGCTCGAGATCCATGCTGCTCATGCCGGCGGTCTTCCCGCCGCAGGGCCACGGCCCGCCGCACCGGAGCGGTTACTCACTAGGCATGGAGCCGCTGCTCGAGGGGGGGTGAAGTAGCACCCTGCTTCTGGTCATAGTGACAGCTTGAGGACGTCTGATGCGGTTAAAGTGGTTCAAAACAAAACAACAAACAACGGTTCAACCTTCAAACTCCACCATACAAACGTTTACATTCTATAAATTACGCGAAATCTATATCCAACGGCTAATTAACATAAACCGACTCTGTCGACTATGTCACTATGGAAACGCTCGAACTTGTGACGTTAATCCTTTCGCGTGAGAAGTTTAGCCTTCAACCCGTAAACAACAAGTAGCCCATGTCAAGAAATAAACGTGGATATAATGGACAAGAACCACCGGCCTGTTTCATTAAGCAAGCACTTGTTTTCCTGTACAGAGGTCAGGTGGCTGGCGCGAGCCGGTCCTTCTCCGGTAGCTGGCGCAAGCCGAAGCTTCTCCGGTGTCTCCGCCACGCGCCGTCAACAGGCGCGTGAAAGGAGAGCGCCGGTGCAGCTAAAAAAAAACAACCTTCGTTGTATATAAAACAGGAATAGCCCTAAGTATAAAGTTACGCAAGATCGATCACACGGTGACACGATTATAAATATCCTCTTCGTCCCGATAAAAAGTTACTATTCTCATTCGAGGGTCTGTAAACGCTCCCAAGTTGATATCCTCATCGTCTTTCCTTGTAGTTCCTCTTGGTAAATCCAGTTTTCAGAATATCCACATTAATCCCAAGTGGTATTGTAAGTAGAGGGCAAGAAATATACGTTAAAATGGCGTTTGTGTTTCGAGTTTCGTTGCGATCCTTCCAGATGACCTGCTCGACGACACAGTCCTCTCGAGCTCCCCAGACTGTCTGTGGAGTCTCGCGGACGGAGCCCCGAACGCTTGGCTTTCAGGAAATGACGCAACCCCGTCACAGCCAATACGTTGCCAGGCAACCATGAACAAGCGCTCACGGGACCAAGTTACCAAAAATCTCTAATTGGACGGTTTACGTACAGAGTCGCTGTGTTCTACGCATCGGAAACATCCAAGTAACGTAATAATCACGGTCAAAAATACGGGCCCCCAAATGTGTCCCGTTAGTCCAATAACACAGACTTAATAGGTTACGAATATAAATGTCCCTGTTGTGTCCAGTACTGTTTTAGACAAATTAAGCATCTCAATTTAGAACTATACGCAAGGTCAAACAAAACAGTAAACACACAGCAGATGCTGGGTGTGTTTTTAACATCGAATTTTCATTTTCCAATTCAAAGAGGGGTCTTTGAAAATGCAGTTAAAACTGTCTGTAGCCAATTAGTCGCAGTTTGCAGGGAATAGCAAACAGAGCTTCCTCCCGGTGGTCTCACAGAGGGATCCCTATAGGCCAGCCAGCCAGCTATAAAGCCTCCAGGGGGGAACTCTCCTGGTCTGTTGTACCAAGACATTATATATAGATTCAGTCAGTATCAGGCACTTTTAACCACAGGGGTTTACAAGTAGAGCTGTAGCGATGCGTCGATGACGTCGACGTCAAAAATTCGTCGACGTCAAATTTCTCCGTCGACGATTTTCGACGGAGAAATGGACGAAAGTCACAATAAAGGAAAATGTCCGCGCACGAAATCATCAAAGGTATGGAAATACTTCAAGTTAAGTCCTAAACGGAAAGGTGTTGTGATTTGCACTCTTTGCCAAATGGAGTTGGCATATCACAAGAGCACGACAGCAATGTTGGAGCATCTCAAACGAGAAAGTATCTCGTGCGCATGAGAAAGTATCTCGTGCGCACGAGAAAGTATCTCATGAGCATGGGGAAACATCGTGCGCATATCACTGGCTGTGTGTGTGTGTGTGTGTGTGTGTGTGTGTGTGTGTGTGTGTGTGTGTGTGTGTGTGTCGTCAGCGAGTAGGTGGACGAGCGAGGAGAGCGAGCGATAGCGTGCGTGTCAGTCTAGTGAAGTCATGAACGAGTCCGGTTGTGTGTAAGAATAAAATACCCAGCCTGTCAAGAATCGGTGGCCGCTTCATTCCATCATATTCCGACCTATAAGCAGACTCACTGTCGGTCAAAGTGAAGGGTCATGCCCCCGAGAGCGCATCGGACCTGGAGGGAACGTATCACCTGTGCTCCTCGGTCTGGGAGCCGACAGCAGGAAAGATGTAACTCGTAGTTGGAGGCGGAGCGCAAGAGAGTATGCGCACACATTTTTTTCATGTCCCTTTACGGGTTCCGTATTAAATAAAGTATATTATTAAGAATTTTTTGGTATTTATTTGAGATACATTATGGTTTTTATTAATCGAGCAACAGAAAAAAAAAAAAAACGTCAAATTGGTCATTAGATTAGTCGACTAATCGATAAAATAATCGCCCGATTAATCGTTTGATAAATAATCGTTTACCCCCAGCCTTATTTACAAGTGAGTCACAGAGACATTAAATCATACGATCCAAATTGTAGAATAAAGTATAAAGCACTGCATGAGCAAGTTTCTTGAAAAAAGAGCTGGATTCATAAGGACAATAATATAAATACTTTTTATTTGGTGATCAAGTGCATGCAAGACGACATCTCAGAGACACAAAAATATCTCATAATTAGAAACAAGAGCTATAACATCAAAGTTTATAAGTTTATGAGTCATGTTCTTGGAAGAGGTGCAGGGTAAAGATCGAGAACAGTATGCGTCAATCAGATAGCCGGGATTAGTCGATCCCGTCAGCTAATCGATAATGTCATCTAATCATTTACGCTGACTAATGGACCATAGTTGATTACGTGGGCTTTTTCGAGGCCCAGGATATTAGCAGACTTTTAATGAATGGCCAGTGTCACAGGGTATCAGTGAGAGAGTGCAGGTGTCCACTTTCGGCACCAAGTGCAATAACTGTCAAAATCAACTATCAAAATAGTTTGAGCAATTGGTCAGACCTAAAGCAAATCAGAGGAATGAAACACGAGACACATCTGCGGCAGCCATCTTGGATGTTAAATGCCTCAATGGCGCTCCCAAATGGTGTTCCTTTGTACAGGCATCGTATCAAACCCATCCCATATAAGATAAAGGGTTGTGATTGGCCCATCCCGGGCCAGGTCTGCTGGAGATCTGACTGAACGGGACGGGGTCCAGAAGCATATGCCAGAGCAAATTAAGCATGAGCTTGCAGATTCGTTGGGTTCCCAGGATAACGTTGGCACACATTTCAGAGGATATAATGGGCTATTGGGTCCAAACCCAGTTGGAAAATGGCTGCTTTAGAATCCAAAGAGTAAATGACAGGATAAATATTCCAACAGAAAGGTTAACCTTGGCGTTTGACCTCGCTAGACGTGAGAAGGTGGAACTGTTGAAGATTTGAACGTCAACTGCCAACCAGCCCTCATAGTTGACAAACAAGTAAAAAAAACGAAGAACGAAACTTCAATCAAACCCCAATTATTTGCTGCTCACACCCACATGAATTTCACTGTGAGCAGAACAATTCCTCCCCGTCTGAATGTCTGCTGCTGCTACGGCATCTTTAATGAAACCTCTAGCTCCGTGTCAAGCCGTGTTAAAAGTGTTTAGGAGCGAAGAATAAGGTTGTTAGCGTCGTAGCAGATCTTCTTTCCTATCCTAATTAGCATTCACAGATCTTGGTCCATAAGCAAGAGATGCTAATGCTATTTCTATCTTCTCTCTGGATTCAATTCAGCATTTTGCTGGCTAGCTGGGTTTCTTGGCTCCCTTGGAATTCACTTTTAGGTTTACAGCCTTTCAAGAAAGCTAAAAGAAAATCTGAAGCTCAGACACTGAGACTGCAGCTCAGAAATGTAGACCGCAGAGTATCTGTTGATTCCTAAATGGTTCATGAATCTGCGGTTTCGGAACAAAAACCTTTCAAATTAAACATAAGTCTGAGCCAACAACGTGTTGAATATGATTACAATCATCAATTAATACATTGAAAAGGATACAGAAACACGTGTCTACAAGTTGTGCAAAATAGTCTCTGATTTTGGGGTATTCTGGAATCTTCCAGGTCCACTCAGAGTGAAACTGTCAATGTCGTGGAGTTATGAATGGTGCAATGACCTTGAGGTAATTATCCAATTAGAGGGGAGGATATTGGGGATTAATGAACAGGAGAGGTGGCACCTGAGCCCTCTAGGATCCTGGCTGTCGAGAGACACATGGGCCGCGCTACACCACCGCAGCTAACCTCCACCCAAAACAAATGGTAGTTAATGTGGGGAATGAAACCGGGCTGGAGCCACTGGACCAGAGTGCTGCAGCCGCTGAAATGCAATCACGTTTATATTGACGACCTCGACGACCGTCTTCAAACAAAATGAAAAGAAAAGGGCAAAACAAAGAAATAAGAAATAAGACGACCAATCAGATGAGAGGTGAAGGAAATGCCAACATATTGGTTTCATCCATGATTTGATATGAAAAACGTCAAAGTGACCGTTTCCAACCACTTTCGTGTCTTAGTTTGTGTGTGTGCATGCGTGGGCGCGTGTACACACCCGTGTAAATGATGGATGACAGCAAAGTGAGAGGAGGGATGTTCATAACGGTCCACGGCACAAGGCCAGCTCAGAGAGAGTCAGACGGAGAGACAGGTCCAACATAGATAACGGGGCCACCACAACAGAGTTAGAGGCGGTGTGCAGAGGTGAGAGAAAGGGAGAAATAAAGAGGAAAGAGAAAATAAAAAGGCCAACAGAGAAACCATTCCATGTGTACCCATAGCAGTGGCCACTCAGCTAACGGTGCTGGCTGTTATCAGGAGGTTCCCTGCAACATTACTCGGCTCTCAGAGGAATGCTGGCTGATGCAGTTCCACAGATGGTACAGCTCATTCTTTCTGGGTTTTGCAGCGCAATTAACTATCGCAATTAACTATTAGCTATCACTGTGTTTAAATTGGAAAAAAAAACTTTCATCTTTGGGTTGCATAATATGCTGCTAAAGCAGAAAGCCATGGTGTGTTCGCTATGAGATGGACGTGAATAAGGTTAAAACAGACAGACAGACAGATAGACACAGCAGTGTGTGTGTGTGTGTGTGTGTGTGTGTGTGTGTGTGTGTGTGTGTGTGTGTGTGTGTGTGTGTGTGTGTGTGTGTGTGTGTGTGTGTGTGTGTGCGCATGATTTCTGTTGTGTGTTTGTGTGGACAAGTGACTGTGTGTGGCTGCAAGTGACTAATTAGTGCTAATTAGGAGAAGAGCGATTTCCCTCAGAGGTATCTATTAATCACTCCCTCAAGGCTCCTCTTACATGGGGATCAATTCCGAGAGAGGATGGAGGGGGATGACTGCTGTGTCACACTAAAAGTCCCCTGCATGTATATATATTAGGTACTTTTAGCGTGACACAGCATTCATCTCCAAGGATCAAAAACCCTGTGTGGGATAGATATGAATCACACATTATTTAGGATTTGATTTATATTGATAGTGAACTATTGTTTACCTTACAAAGGCCCAAGCTACGCCATGAATGGTGAAAACATTATGCCTGCCAACTTGAAACTTCCCTAGCTAAAGTCAGTTTTTGGCAAGATATGTTTCAGCAAAAGTAGAAAAGGGTTGGATTAAATTAGTTTGCAATCAAATCACCCAACACACCTAATATGAGCTTCTAAGCTCAAAAGAAATCAGAAGTGAAAAGATTCTGGTTGAATCGCCTGAATACTTACAATATATATTATTAACACCAACTGAAGTGGACTTAGCATGCTGCTAGGTGCGCAAAGGTGGCCTTAACTTTCTCTAAACAGATCTCAGTGATATAATGAAAAAAGGAATTGCGTTTTTGTAGCTGGGCTATCCTAATGCTCTCGGAGAACAGATTCCCGTCGGGCATCGCTTAAAATGTAGATTCAAGAGAAAATCATTGACGGGCTCCACAGGGTACACTCTCAAAGAAGGCCAAACGCAGCTGTATTTTAAAGGAGACATATTATACCACCAGGTGTGAGTTTGATTAGCCTTACAAACCGTTTTGAAAATCTGCCCCAAATGACATCACTAGTGGGCGTGTCCACCTAGATCTGTGCTGGTGGTATAAAATTTGCCCTTTAAGAGAGGCTACCTAGCCAAGACTGTGCAACATTTGAGAACAAAGTCCATTGCTTACTCTTAAACCAAATTATATTAACGTCGTCTACAAGGATTTGTGATGATCCTTCTATTATTGCAACAAAATGTATGCTACTTAGTGATCCTGTCAGAATATCTCTGGTTTGACATCTATAACAAAACCTGCTAAGTGTGTTTTCCTTTGCCAATTTCTTAACAAAGCTCCTTAATTTGAGTCTGCAGACACGCGTCTGCATTCACGCTTGAATAATTAAAAACAAACCTTTCACATGTCTTATTTTTTCTGGACTAAGGGATATCTGGAACTTGACTCACTTCAAGAAAAAAAATGGGGTCACTGTAAAGTAAAGGCTACTTCAAAATGGCTGAGGTCTTTCTCCGCTGAGCTTTTAATTTCGAAACAAGGAGGAGCTGGAATACTTTTTGTGTCTGATGAATGAGCAGCTATGGGACTAGCCACCAGCTACGCTCATGGCGGATAAGCCCCAAGCTATTGTTGTCGCTTGAGGCTAGCCATTCTGCTCACTCCTCAGAAGCAGGGGTTCTCAAAGTCTAGGTATAACCCTTGAGATAATCAGAGAGACCGGGGCTGGAGTGTCCTCAGAGTCATCACATGTTTAGGATGTTGCGGCGACTGTATGTTCGATTAACATGGAGAGGGTGAGCCAGAACATGTACCTCGTTCCTGGGCACATTAATCTCCGCCACTCCCTGGTGCCGTCCGTCCGCCCGGAGGGTCCACCGTGATGCCCTGTGACCACGCACCCTGCTGACAGAGGTTAATGTGAGGAGAGCCGAGGGGGGGGGGTGAGGTTAAGGGGGGATAAGAAGAGAAGAGGAGGTGAGGGGAGGTGAAAGGAAAGAGAGTTGATATGAGGTTAGGCGTCCGAAAAGGTGGTGAGGAGAGAGAGGAAGTGATGAGCGAGGATAGGAGGTGAGGGGAGGTGAGAGGAGGTGGGGTGTGGTAAGGTGAGAGGGGGTGGAGGGGAGAGAGGAGGTGAGTTGAGGGAAGGTAATAGGAGACTTCTGCTGGCGTCAGGGACTTTATTGAGAAGGCCTTGAATCCACATCATTATGGGGACGATTGAATTGGTATATTGAATGGTAATTGGACTGCTGGTTAGTAGACATCAGAAATAAACACAACACTACGTATGTCCATATTGTGTTATGCTGTTTGTTTGTAAATCTGTGGTTCCATTGTTTCTTCGGTACTCGACACACAAACATGCAAAATCCCAACCTCTGAATCTTGTTTCTGGTTGAGGTTCAAACCTTTCCCTGCAACAACAATCTGCCATTGTTCCTGAAAATTGGCTGCATCGGGCCATGCTTATTTCTTTTTTCAATCTCATCGAAGTCTCTCTGGATAAAAGCGACCGCTAAGCACATAAATCTCAATGTGTCTCTAGCTTGTTTCAGAAAGTCGGCCTGTGAAACTCAGCATATAAAGTCTAGAGAGACCCATACTACTGGAAAGACGCCATCTCTTATCTGAAGTACTACTCTTAAGTAGGTCCTTAATCCTGAGCCACTATAGTGGAACAGCAGATAACGCTTTAGTTCTATTAGGCAGCTCCCATAGGTTAGGACAAGAAGCAAACTATATACTGGAGCAGATTACTCTGAAACAAACAGCGTGAACACAAAAGGAGTGAGGAGAAAAATGTGTTTTTCCAGAATGATATGTACTGTATGTGTGCTGTTTCTTTAACAGTTAGGACAACTGAGGTCACAAAACGTACAACCAAATTGTCATTTAAAGCCCAAAAGAAGATTGGTTTTGTCCGCTTTTTAGCTCCTCTGTCTTCCTCCTCATTCTATAGTAACTCGATGGACCACAGGATTTCACTAGAACAACTGAGTTTCCCACCATGTTTCTGCCAGGATGGATAGATATGACTCGGGTTTGGGCTTATGTATTTATGGGTTATTTGTTCACAAGGTTCTTCAGTTAACACCCATAGAAGTCTACTATGGGCTGTTGAAAATGTATTTGCACATAACTATATCCTGTACAAACAAAAACAACCCTCCTGTTATGTTCCGGGTCAAATTGACCCGTTTTAAAGTTTGAAGATCTAGGAAAAATAGTTAAAAGTATTTTTTCAGAATGAAACTTCTTCTGCTTGCCTTAATTAGTGTAATCAACATATACTATGAAAATAGTTCATCTCACATATTTGCAACCACCCCCTGCATGTTTATATCACATAGATACTGTTCGGGTCAATTTGACCCAGCAGTAAAACTGGAGGTAAAAGGGTGTCAGAAATGTCAGACTAATTCTTTCTTTACAACTGTGAGACATATCAACAAGTGGACACTCAACAGGGGAGGGTCAAAACATATCAAATATTCTCTGCATGGGAGTCCTACCAACATTACACTCTGTCAGGCAGACCTTTACAAAATGAGCAGCAGAAGCAAATGGATGACAGTCCAGGAGGCTCGGGACTTCATCACTGATCATGACAGTGAAATAGAGGAGGATGTGTCTGAAGACGAAGACGATCTTGAGCAAAAAAATCAGATTCTAATGAATCTGATTTTGAACCAGATGAGGGAATTGCTATTCCTATTCCTCCTAGCAAGACATTCATGTCAAAACATGGTGAAATACAGTGGTCTTCATCCCCAAATATGAGTCAGGCGAAACTGTCTGCAGAAAACATAATAAAGACAGTGCCAGGGCCCACTAGGATGGCAGTGACGCGTGTGACTGACATCAAGTCAGCTTTTGAGCTGGTCGTGCCAAATTCAATACAGAAAATCATTCTGGAAATGACTAATCTATGAGGGAGACGTGTTTTTGGGGAGAAGTGGAAGGAGCTGGACAAAAAACTTTTAGATGCGTATTTGGGGCTCCTCATCCTGGCTGGGGTCTATAAGTCCAAGGATGAATCGACAGCCAGTCTGTGGGATGCAGAGACAGGCAGGGCTATATTTCGAGCCACAATGTCTCTGGAGACTTTTCACATATTCTCCAGAGTAATCAGATTTGATAATCGAGAGACAAAGGCTGGTAGACGGGAGAGAGACAAGCTGGCAGCTGTTAGGACATTGTGGGACAAGTGGGTAGAGCAACTTTCACTACTCTATAACCCAGGCCCTAATATCACAGTGGATGAAAGGTATAATAATAATAATAATAATAATAATACATTTAATTTAGAGGCGCCTTTCAGGCCTAAATCGTAATAAAGTGGTGAAACATAAAAATAAAAAGTTTGAACAAATATCTTTTTTTTTTAATGAAAAAAACGATTGAATTATCCTAATTGAACCATTACCTGTTAGAGGTAAGGAACACTATTGCACTAAATATTGATAGAATAGTTACTAATGGAGTTAGTAATGACATGTTCACACTGCTTGTTAGGATTTTTTGGGTTTAGGACATCTTTTGGATGATAAATATGCACCGGGTCAAATTGACCCGGGAACACCATTGCTGTTCCTGACAAACGAACATAACAGGAGGGTTAAGCAAAGTATAAAATATAGCCTAGGATACCCAATCATTGTATTGCATTGATGTCATCTCTCCTATGGTATTGTATTTTAGGTTATCTTAGCTTAGTTGAATTCTTAATTACTTTACCTTCTGTAGCTCTGAGAAACTGGTGGGCGGAGGTAATTCTGAGGGTGTGCTTCTCCATATGGCTGCTCATCTCCTTGCATTAAACAGAAAGATAGAAGGATTATTAGCAATAGTCAAGTTTGATACACAGTCCAGTTTACCTGAAGCTTGTGTAAAAAAACGACTTAAAATTTCAGCAAATAGGAAACCAATATCATGGGAATAGGTAGAGCCAGACTTTGAAGAGCGTACATAGCACATTATAACAGAGTCAGTGGAGGGGGTCCATGGATCCTCCAGATGTTTCAGCTCATCCTCTTGGCAAGGGATGGACTGACAGCTGCTAAACCCAGGGGGAAATAACCCCTGCAGGAGAGAGAGAGAGAAGAGAAGAGAAGAGAGAGAGAGGAAGAGAAAGAGGGGGAGAGAGAGAACTAGTGAAATAGGTGGGGATAGACAGATCTTTTTTGGTCCTAAAGATCATTGTAGACATACCATAATACTAATCTTAAAATGTGTATTATGACCATACCATAATATTAATTGATATGCACTGTGAGTGCAGGAATTAGTTTTGGATAAAAGTTTAGGACTAGGAACATTAATTCATAACAAATTGAATCAATCAGAACTCAACAACATTACCCATACTGTTGTATGACATCACATTCATTACATAAAAACATTACACAACATTCGCCCTCGGGTCGCACCAGTGTTCGCCCCAGGCCAATGGTAACGCTTTTCTTTTTTGTTATCACCACATGATTGGACAATTCAGCGAATCAATCAAATAGGCTACCTCCCTCAGCAGCATTCGCGCACCACAACTAGATAGATCGCTAACTAGCAGAGAGTTGTAAGCACTTTCCCTTTTCAGTGGAGGAATTGGACTCCCCAAGCAATGTTATACTTAAAAGGAGCAAGTAAGTTACATATTAGTTTAGCATATATAGCTGTAGTATATAAACAAAATGAAGCAACTGTCCCATATTTCTAACTGCATTTGAAGTAGACATTGCGACTCACAAAAAATGGACGCTATAGACAGTGATCATGATTTTTCTCAATATCAGAATAACAACAATGAGTCAAATAGCAATGGCTGGTGGAATGGCCATGAAGTAGGTCTGTATATGCATGCAGTGTAAGCTTGTCCAGGCCCTGCAAGTCAGGATGTAGGCTATGATTCTGAATGAAAAGTAGGTAAATAGGTAGGGCCCATCCCCAAAATGCACCAGAATACAGGAAATCAAATCTATTAAATTCAAAAAAAAATATGGGGGGGTGGGGGGAAACCTCAGACC
Organism: Gadus macrocephalus; assembly: GCF_031168955.1. Taxonomy (NCBI): domain Eukaryota; kingdom Metazoa; phylum Chordata; class Actinopteri; order Gadiformes; family Gadidae; genus Gadus; species Gadus macrocephalus. The sequence goes on from NC_082400.1 coordinate 6,747,428, forward strand.
CCCTGTCTATCACTGTGCCCCACCAACATGTTTGATCGCCAGCCGCCACTGACAACATGACAGCCTAACATGACAGAAACATTCACTAAATTACAACACATCTATAACAAAACATAATCACGTTCATAACGAACACCACATGCCTGTGATTAATTCAGACAAAAAGGAGGGCTTTGCACAGATGATTATCACATAATTATATGTTGCCAACGAATGGTAATATAACATATATTCTTCATCATAATCAGGCTTGTTTGGTGTGTGTGTGTGTGTGTGTATAATCTATACAGCCAGAGGCACTTCAAGGAGCCTGACATTTGTATCGACTGTGGGATGAGAACATTTCACGGGTGCATTAGGAGGGTTTGATGAGCACTTATTCTGACACTGTGCGTTTCTTTGGATCAAACTATGACCAATTCTTTTTTTAAATAATCTGACTGGCAGCTTCATTTTTCCTTTTTTAATCAAGATGTGGGAGGTCTCTCTCTCTCTCTCTCTCTCTCTCTCTCTCTCTCTCTCTCTCTCTCTCTCTCTCTCTCTCTCTCTCTCTCTCTCTCTCTCTCTCTCTCTCTCTCTCTCTCTCTCTCTCTCTCTCTCTCTCTCTCTCTCTCTCTCTCTCTCTCTCTCTCTCTCTCTCTCTCTCTCTCTCTCTCTCTCTCTCTCATGAGCCTGGATGTAAATAAAGACACATAAACAAGTGCACACGCGAGTGAGAAAGCAGATGACCTTCCCCTAACGACTTTACGACTTCATATCAGCTATGTCATCAATAATTAATTGTACTGCCCCCTGGTGTTCACCAAGTTCAATGTGTTTACATTTGACAAGATAACTACTATAGTAAGGTTCAAAAACACTACAATATTTACTATAGTATATATAGGGCATACTATAGTTTATGTAGGCCTACTATAGTAAACTACAGAATTTTTTCATGTGGGAATGGCCTTAACACCTGGGGGTAAAACAAGGGGCTTTTAAACAAGAAATTAAATATCTGCTCAGGATGGATTTTCCTATCATGAGCCTTAAAGAGGGCTGGCAGTTTTCCCAGAGACACAAGTCACGACACGGGCCTATCTTATTAATATAGTACCTTCATCATAATCACAATCTCCAGGGACAATAAAGGCCAACCACCAGTTAACCCAGCGGAGGGTCTGTCCAGGTGAGTCAACCGGGCTGCCGCTCCGCCGTACGGAGGAGCTCGCCTGGTGTGTAATTGGTTCTGGATGTCTTGGGGGTTGAAGCCGACAGAATGACTCATTAGCAAACAGGCTGGATAAGATTAGGCAATTAGTGAATTCTTACCGTCGTGTGAACCCGTCGTCTCGTACAAAAATAAATGCTAACACGCACACACGCATGGCTGTTTTTTGTCCTTGTGGACTGTCCTTGTGCGTGACAAGGCGCTATTTAAAGCTCTTCACACACTTTAAAAGGGACCCACTCAAAGTACTTTCAACCCACAATTGATTCCTTGACAGCGAGGAGTACACTTCACTGTACACTTGCACCGAAATAATCAACATCATTTTGCCGATGCTTATATATCCGCCTCACAGCAGAGCATGAGTTCAATGCAATCTGACATTTCCTGTTTATCCTTTCATTGGTCTGTTTAAAGCAGGGGTCAGGTGTCAAACTCATTTTCACCCCGGGCCGCGAGTTTATTTTTTGCAGGGTGGTAGCGGGAAGCTCGTGAATATTCATGAGGGAACTCATCCCTCATTGGCTGGGACTTGGCTCACTGGGACTTTGTCAGAGGGCTTGTGAAAAAGGGCTCGTGAAAATCACGAACGCAAATAAATGAAACGTTGTTATAAATCAACACAAATCATTGTATCCATTGTATGTAGTGTGACACATGTTATACAGTAGTTGTTTTTAGCATTACGAGCTAACGTTTGTTTTGGCACTTACAGAAAGGTAGCTATAGAGTTGCCGTGTAGTAGGTGGATTGATAGGTGAAAATCAATATTAAAATTCATGTAGCCCTACGCGAAAATATTCTATGGATAGGTCTACAGATTTTATGGTTGTGGGGTGTGGCAGAACCACTATGAACGAATATCAGAAATCATACGGTTTATTCTTATCCATCTACACCTCCAGCAGCTCCATCTCCTCAAAGTTGACATGGGTCTGGCAAATGTTGCAAGCTTTAATAAATCCTGCCATTATGCTCACCACTTCTAGAAACGGAACAGAATGGAATCTTAATGGAAATATCAAGACATGGATGGACAAACAATTAGAAAAAAAAAACACAGGGGCTTTTAGACGAGTGAGCTAACGTTTGTACTTACAGAAAGGTAGCTATTGAGTTGCCGTGTAGTAGGTGGGTATCATGTGTCACATTATTGCTAAAATGATTCGTGTTGATTTATAACAACGTTTAATTCATTTGCCGATGCGCTATACATAACGTTATAAAATATAATAAATACAAAAAGGATTTACTACAGTAGCCCCTGCGACACATAGGCCTAACAGTTTCACAGGGGCTTTTAGACGAGTGAGCTAACGTTTGTGCTTACAGAAAGGTAGCTATAGAGTTGCCGTGTAGTAGGTGGGTATCATGCGTCACATTATTTGTGTTGATTTATAACAACGTTTAATTCATTTGCGTTCGTGATTTTCACACAAGCCCTCTGACAAAGTCCCAGCGAGCCAAGTCCCAGCATACAAGTCCCAGCCAATCAGGGATGAGCTTCCCGCTACCACCCTGCAAAAAAAAAATTCGCCCCCGGGCCACATCAGCATTATGGTTGCCCTCAAAAGGCCGTTTGTAACTGTAAGACTACATAAATATAACGATAAACATATTTAAAAAAAAAAACTGTCTGGATTAGAAGTGTACAAATATTGTACACATACATTAAAAAATATATGCGGTTTCTCTTTACTTTTTATGAATAGAGCAATTTCTTCCCTAAGCTCAAAAACTGGGACCACACACTCACCTTATTTCTGTATGGTAGGGAACATATGCATGCTCGGAGCCCACCTCCTTCAAAAACAGCTGGAACTGGCGTGTTTAGGCCAAAAGCCTGATTGTTCTGATGACTGTAGTCTTATATATCATGCAGTTCGAGAACTTTTTCACACAGAGCTTCTTGCTGGATAATGCAATCTGGATCTGGTCTGGGCACACCACCTTTATTTTTTGCAGGCTTCATTTAGCATACTTTTGTGTTTGGTGTCAAAAGGCAAAGATTAATTTATTCCTTTATCGTAGCAAAGAAGACATAATTTTTTCACCTTGAAGCACAAAAACGTATTAGCTTTTTTCCTTAAATTGAAATTATTTGTAGATTTAGATTAAGATTTAAGGCATTTAGTAAACGGTTCTAGATAAACGCTGATTTGGAAACACAACAACCATCGCTAGGATCCTGTTATATTGTGGGTTACGTTTTTTGAGTATGCATTTGAAGCTCTCGCAGGCCACAAAAATTAGGTAGCAGGCCGGATCCGGCCCACCGGCCTCGTGTTTGACACATCTGGTCTAAAGGAACCTGGGTTTCAGCTCCACTCCCCAGGAGGCGGAGCCTAACCCAACCATCGCAGCAGACGGCGGTTGAACAAGCAAGAGTGAGCCAAGCCAGGTGGAAGAAAGATGGTCTTGATTTACAGTATTTACATACAAATTTGCAGAATGAGTAAATTCAAAACAAATCAAATTATACCTACGTCCACCACCCTATTTATCATTATATACAATTTCAGCAGATAATACAAATCATTTCTTTCCCATATTAGAACATATATTGCCTTCATGTATTTAGTAGTAGGGCACCATGGGAAACCATAACTCTTTAAAAGGTACAGAAGACAGAGAGAGAATTTTAGGTGTGGGCCGAACCGCATTAACTACTCCATTTCAAAGTGCAAACTTTGTCAATTTTTCAATATTTAAATCACAGTGGTGGTAGAAACAGGCAACAAAGTTAAATCGATTTTAAGTCTGAAGATATCACATTCACTCAATGCACTGAAAAAAAAAAAAGGCCTGTCTCCCATCCACACATCATAATATATTATATTAGTTACTTTTTATTAAATTACCAAGTCATTGCAATGTCTCAAGCATTTCTCCTCGGAAATAGTCACACCATAAAATGAATAAACATATTCCAGAATGTCAGACAATGGATTAAAGCCACATTGCATTGAAAAACACATAACAAAAAACACTTGACGACAACAGAAAATTACAATTGTAAAAAAGGCTTTGTCACGTTTGGCTTGGTTCCCCTTTCCAGTCTCCATGATGAAATCCATGTTGTTACACTTGATTTAAATCAAGTAAAAACCATTTACTATGCAAGACGTGATTTACTCTTTGATGCAAATTGACTTCAAGTGATTTCATTCATAGGTTGGTGACAGAGCGTTGAACCTGGCTCCGTTTGGCTGCAGATCAACCCCTCACCGCTAGGTTTTATCTGTTCTTCACCGCGGATTCAGCGCTCTCTGTCTGATCAGGCACTTTGCTCTTTTAGTCGGGAACCCATGGCTAATAAATGCTCAGACATTGCTCTTTATATACGTGCAACTGTTATCTGTGGCGCACACATTACGTTTTCAGTCAGTCTTACTCGAATCATCAAAGCTAATGAGGATGCTATGCTAATCCAGTCCTGAGGGTTCAGGAGAGAAGAGTTTGTATTGCAAAGCATTTCCAGTGAAAGACAAGTTACTTTTTCTACCGAAAACATTTCCCACCTAAAGTCTCTGTTCATTGCATCAGAACAGGGTTTCCATGGCAACACTGCTTTCTGTCAGCAGCTGCCCAACAAGTAAGTCAGCGTGGGCAATCAAACTGATGTCCAAAACAGTAAGTCGAATCAGAAAAAATGAAAATTCTGCTAGTATCTTCATAAATTATACAATTTAGTTGCTTCAATTGGTTTAAAATAATACATTTCCCTTGCTGCTTGTCAGAAAAAACGAATTCAATGTTTTCACATAACTTTGGGCTCTGGCCACTCGTGATAGGCACTCGCCATTCTTTATGAGCTTGTTTCTTGGCAAAATGACAACTTAAACATTCAAATGCAAACAATAAATAAATGAATGCAGCTCCCCAAAAAGACAACAACCCAATTTTGGCTAAAGAGACCAGCTCCATCATGAATTCCCTTCTGTTGGGAGAAATAAATCCTTCAAAATAAGAGCCTTTCATTCTGAGACAAACATAGTTTCCCTGCTTTAACATGTTACTCCTCCACCCCTGATCCATTTTCCAAGTGAGGGGACTTTTACTTTGAAGAGTTTTGTGTTCCTGACCTCCCCTAGGTAGTGCCTCTGTCGGGGGATGGGGGGGGGGGGGGGGGGGTTACTTGGGTGGCGAGGGCCAGATAGGGAGTGGGTGGGCCTCGGTGTTGAACACAAACTTGTCCAGGCTGAGGAGCTCTGTGTCGTTGGAGAAGAGCAGGTAGAGATACTTCAGGGTCTCCCCCAGGAAGAAGCTCTCCATCTTGTCCCGGGGACCTGGGTTCACGGGGTCGCGGACGTTGTTGATGGAGGTGTAGCCACCAGTCGCCACCTTGGGGGGGGGGGGGGGGGGAGGAGAGGCAAAAGGTTAGTAATGAACACAACCCAGCCGGGAACAATAATTTATTTAGTTGTTTTATCCGGGGTTAAGCTTGTCCTCAATAGGTCTCCTATTAATTCCATCGACACGTTCCACATATTAGAGACCAATACCCGTCATTGAAGATTGAAAAATGAAAGAATTGGGTTTCATGGGGATAAGCTTGTCCGTAAATGGCCCTCATTATTAATAACAGGAACTCAACGGTTTGACTAATAATCCCCATGTAGTCATGTGCTTTGAAACAACACATTTATGCTTCCCCACGGTTGAAGAGGAAGGAGGAGAGGGGCGCTGGTCACCTTGGTGTGCTTGTTGAAGCTCTGAAGGATGTCCCAGCCCCAGTCCTGGTACTTGGGGTCCTTGGTGAAGCGGTAGAGGTAGAATAAGCTCTCCACCGTCTCTGGTCTCAGCAGATTGTGCCTGTCTGGAGTCTGGACACACAAACACTGGTCCATCAATACCAAACACACTGGTCCATTGATACCACACACACTGGTCCATCGATACCACACACACTGGACCATCGATACCACACACACACACACTGGTCCATCGATACCAAACACTGGTCCATCCATACCACATACTGGTCCATCAATATCACATACTGGTCCATCCATACCACACACTGGTCCATCCATACCACACACTGGTCCATCCATACCACACACTAGTCCATCCATACCACACACTAGTCCACCAATTCCACAGCAAGAGTCCATCAATACCACACACTGGTCCATCAATACCACACACTGGTCCATCAATACCACACACTGGTCCAGCAATACCACACACTGGTCCAGCAATACCAGAGAGGGAGTGAGTGAGTGAGCAAGTGAGTGAGTGTTATTGGTTTTGGGAGAGCAAGAGAGACAAAACGAGAAAGATAGGAAGCGAAAGGACGGGAGAAAGAGGGTGAGAGACAGAAAGGAAGGGAGAGAGAGCATATAAATGTGAAAAGGTCTGGAAAGACGGACATTTCCCTTTGTTTTATTGACCTTTGTCTTGGACTTCCAGACATTCGATTAAAGTACCAAGCTGACCTCTTGGTATCGACTAAATATCAACTACAAAAGACGTTGCGTCTGCAAACACAGACATATTAATTACTTAAATACACACAGCGTTCATTTGTTAAATACACGAAGGATTAATTTGGTGAAGATAACAACGCGAAACACGACAGCCATCTTCCAGGTCGATAGAAAAACTCCAGAAAGTAATGAACAAGTAATGAAGACAATAAAAAATACATAGGACGCGCAGTTTGTTCAGTTATTCAATACTTTTCTATTGAATTTGTGTATAATATTTGCACTTATAACTAATTTAACTACTTTATTGAGGCCCCTCACCTTGACGTGGATGTCGCGGCCGTCGGTGGCGGGGGGGAGGTTGAACTGGGCGATCTCGGGGCTCAGGCCGGTCTCCATCTGGACGTACATCTGGTGGCACGTCTCCATCAGCTGCTGGGCCAGGTCCATGTGGTCCCCTGGGAGCCCGTGGTGGGCTCCCAGGGCCAAGGTGCCCGGGAGGAAGCACACCAGGTGGTCCTGGGAGGGGGGGGGGGCGCGGAGGCGGAGCACATTTATTTTATTTTAACAAATAAAATAAACATTTCACAAATGGACCAGGTAGTCATGTAGGTGGTTCACTGGGCTAGATGATGAGGTAGTGAGTTGCCCATGGGCCAGGTTAAACATCTGGACACACATTGGCCGGCTCAGCATTTACAGGAGGGTTGATTGCGGTCTCCGTAGCAACGTGCCGTAGCCCGACCGCTCAGTGACAGGGAGGCGGAGTGGTTGTTGGGTTTACCATCTTGGGGTTGAAGCGGTTGTGGGACAGTTCTCCTACGAAGGTGAGCTGGCTGGGGCCAGACTGTCGAAGCAGGTGCTTCCTCACCCCCTCCAGAGCATGCAGGTAGTCCTCCAGCAGGCTGCCCCACACACACACACACACACACACACACACACACACACACACACACACACACAGACACAGACACACACACACACACACACACACACACACACACACACACACACACACACACACACACACACACACACGTTAAGCCAGAACATGGAGTCAGTATACACATCCATATACGTTTACATCATTCAAAGATCAAGCATCATAGAAGAGAGACCGATAGAAAGAGAGAAGGATTGTATATAAATTGCGCAAGGCAACCAACATGGAATTGTGGTGCATTCATACATCTGAATAGGAGGCAAAATACATGCATTATATCCCATAGCAATCCTTAGCTTTATCAGCAACAATCCCACTCAAACAATAACCAATCCGCTTTTAATTGAAAAAGTGCTTGATTGGCCAATCATTGCCTTAATCAGTAATTGGTTAATTGGGGCTGATTCCTCTTGATTGCAGTCACCTGTCCTCGGTCTTGCCGCCCTGGATCCACTGTTTGAGCAGGTACTCGTAGTAGCTGTCGGTGCGCGCCCCCAGCGTGAACACCCCCTTGTGGGAGAAGTGTCCCGTGTTGGTGTTGATGAACATGGGCACCAGGCCGTCCTTCTTGCCCGCCAGGTTGTGCACCAGCCTGGTCACCTCGTTGACCGCGTTCTGGGGTGAGAGGAGGGAGAAAGACTGGTCTTTGACTGGCAGGTCTTCAGCATTGCACCAGGGAGTTAAACATGTTGACTTGTTTTGGAGATAGCTAGATGTCATCTGTTCGCCCATGGCTCCATGGACTCATCTTTGTTCATTCCTGCACCTCCATCATCTATCGATTTGACCCATCAATCCATCATAATAATAATAATCATGCTTATTATTTATGGTCGCCTTTCTTGACACTCAAGGTCACCTTACAAAATCCAACATTCATCAGAGCAGACAAAATACAACAACAAGATAATAAAAGTGTACAAGAGAAAAGAGTGGGGTCATTCTAGTCCCAAGAATGCAACTGACTTAGAGAGCAGGCTTGTCTGAATAGATACGGTTTCAGGTGAGATCTGACAATGGCACTGGAACTGGAGCGTTGGATGTCATGAGGCAGACAGTTCCAGAGGTGGGGGGCTGAGCGACTGAATCAGCCACTCAACATCCATTGGGGTCCAGGGCAGGTCTAAGAGGGCACAGCCCTGGTACTGGGGTATAGGTGGGAAGTGACCTGGTACTGGGGGTCCTGGGTGGTCTAGGGGGTACTGACCTGGTACTGGGGGTCCTGGGTGGTCTAGGGGGTACTGACCTGGTACTGGGGGTCCTGGGTGGTCTAGGGGGTACTGACCTGGTACTGGGGGTCCTGGGTGGTCTAGGGGGTACTGACCTGGTACTGGGGGTCCTGGGTGGTCTAGGGGGTACTGACCTGGTACTGGGTGTCCTGGGTGGTCTAGGGGGTACTGACCTGGTACTGGGGGTCCCCGGTGAGGCGGCTGAGCTCTCTGAACTCCAGCTGGATGCTGGTCACCTCGGCCACCGTGCTGTCGGTGGTCCAGCGGGGCGGGTGGGCCGTGCCCTTCCCGATGTTGACGTCCGAGTAGGGGATCTTAGAGGGGGTGTTGAAGGCCGGCATCAGCCTGGACCCGATGTCGATCTGGAGAGGGCGGAGAGGGAGGGAGCAGCAGACGTCAGGTCACCACATGGCCGTGGGTGGGGGACAGCCCAGGGCTCCCCAAGCGGTCCAGAGGCCCAGCTGGGGGGCCCTTTCGGCCCCAGAATGGAGCCAATATTTAGTTCACTAGAATAAGCAATGCAGACTCAGTCTGCAGCCTATTATACGTTTTCCTCAAAGTACATTGTTCATCCATAAAGCCTTCCCCTTTTCAGGCTTCAAACACAAACCAATGATCAGAGGAGAGAGGGGTCACACCCCACAGTTGGAAAACCCCGGGTCTAGGGGTTAGTGTGACTCCCAGCTGAAAGGGGCTGGGTTCCATCCCTAACGTCATCAGGTGTGTGTCTCAGAGCCAGAGGCACCTGGTCCACACGCTCCGTCTTAATAGTCACATATTATATGTATAGTAAAGTAGGAGTGTGCACAAATGTGCCCCACATTTCTCGTGTGTGGAAGTGCTCTCTACCTTGGTGACTCACAAAGAAGGTTTTTGAGTAAATTAACCATAAAAATAAATCTTAAAAGGTGTAAAAAATGCCATTACTCATGCTGTCGTCAAGCTACGGTAATTCTATTTTTCGCCCCGATTATTCGAATCCATTCCATTGGCTGTTGTCATGGATACTGATCGTCAAAAAGGGTATGAGGTTCCCCGAGGGCGAGAATGAGAGAGAGAGGGCGGCGAGCGAGCGAGGAAGACAGAGGCGATAGAGACATGAGCGTAGCCAGAAAGAGAGAGCCACAGAGAGATACGGAGCACACGTCGATACAGAAAGAGACTGACAGTGGCCGAGAGAAGAGGGCGCCACACAGACAGAGACAGAGACAGAGACAGAGACAGAGAGAGAGAGAGAGAGAGAGAGAGAGAACCAATGTGAGTGAGTCAGTGAGTGACTTTGAAAGTGAGAAAAAGAGCCAGAGAGCGAGGAGAGAGGGCGAGGGACTCAGAGCAGGACGCCAGAGGGACATGAGGTTGACAGAGATAGAGCCACAGAGAGGGGGGGGGGGGGGGGGGACTCACAGCTTTCTCCAGGAACAGCTGGTCGGAGGTCAGGTGGTAGGTGCTCAGCAGCCCGCCGAGGACCCGGATGGTGCTCTCGAACAGGTTCACGTCCACGTTCCTGGAGAAGGACAGGTCCTTCTCCACCCAGCCACGGGCCTCCGAGAACTCTGCAGGGGGGGGGGGGGGGGGGGGAGACAGCGTCAGGGAGAAGGAGGGGGAGGGGGGGGGGGACAGAGAGCCAGGGAGAGGGCGAGAGGTGGGGTAGGTGGAGTGGGACAGCGGAAAAGAGGTATAAGGAAGAGAGAAAGAGATTGGTGTCAGGAAGAGGGAGACACAGAGAGAGCCACGTGGAGAGGAAGAGGAGAGTGCAGTATGGAGACAGGGGGAGGGAGGGAGGGAGGGACGACAGAAAACAAAACAAACCATAATTAAAATAAGCAGAAATAAGCCGTCGAAGAAATCTGACTGACCTTTATGCTGACAGCTCCTATTAAGATGAATACACAATCTGCTCTCAGAGAAGAAGCAGTGGGAGGTGGTACATGCGAGCGAGAGAGATATAGAGAGACATAGAGAACGGGAGCATGCCAGGGCTAAAGCGAGAGTGAAAGGCACAGGAGAGAAGCAGGAGTATGTGAAAGCGAGATTTGAAGAACAGAACCCAATTTCTTTAACGTCTGCAATATCGTGCCATCTTAAGCTACGGTGCATGTTTATTTTTTATATTTTGTGCATATATTGCTGCTGCTTATGCGTTTGTTTTCATTTCTTTAATTTTGTCTCGAGCATTGGTCGGGCTAACCAATGCTCTGATGGTAAAATAACAACTTTTACGTTGAAAACAGTAAGAGTCTCTCCAGCAGACTTCAGATCCACATGATTTCTACCCTGAAAGTCAGAAGGCCCAGCGACCGTACCCTCCTTCAGGCCCAGGATCCACATGGTGTCCAGGGCGTCCACCAGGGTGAGGCCCAGGCCGAACCACTCGGCGAAGGTCTTGGAGACGGGCTTCAGCTCGTCGTGGCCCCAGGCGTAGCTCTTATAGCCCAGCCAGGCGTGGCGGAAGGCCTGACGCACGGCCTCCGGGCGGTCCACCACCTCCTGAACGGCCGCCGGGGACACTGAGGGGGGACGCACAGAGAGGGAGGGAGGGGGGGAGGGGACGCACAGAGGGGGAGGGGGGGGGAGGGGGGGGAGAGGGGACGCACAGAGGGGGAGGGGGGGGGAGAGGGGACGCACAGAGGGGGAGGGAGGAGGGGAGGGGATGCACAGAGAGGGAGGGGGGGAGAGGGGACGCACAGAGAGGGAGGGAGGGGGGGAGAGGGGACACACAGAGAGGGAGGGAGGGGGGGAGAGGGGACGCACAGAGAGGGAGGGAGGGGGGGAGAGGGGACGCACAGAGAGGGAGGGAGGGGGGGAGAGGGGACGCACAGAGAGGGAGGGAGGGAGGGAGAGGGGACGCACAGAGAGGGAGGGAGGGAGGGAGGAGAGGGGACGGGGGATGAGGAACCAGAGGCACGGACCATAACGGTTCATCCAAAGCAGCATCACGTGTTGGTAGGTTCTTTAGCAACTTCACCAATTGTTGATTGTAGTCCAAACCTTTAGGATATCTTTAGTAAACCTGGCTTTCCCTGTTGTTTAGACCAATGCAGTCTACTGTACAGTGAGTCAGAGCGAGTTAACGAAGTTAGCGAGAGTCAAAGTCAGTTGGATTGATTCAACGTGAGTGAGTGAGGCAAAGAAAGTGAGAGAGTCAGAGAGAGTCAAGTTAAGCAAAACTGAGTTAAGAAAGTTTGAAGAGTCAGTCAGGTAGATTGAGCCAAAGTGAGTTAAAGTAAGTTAGGTATAGTCAGAGTGAGTCCAAGCGAGTCAGAGAGGGAGTCGATGGGAGTTAGCGTGAGATAGAGCCAGCAAAGAGAAGAGGGGAGTGGTAGAAGGGTGCTGTGAGCCCGGGGTGCCACAGACCTGCGATGCCGGGGGCGGGAACAGCAGCAGCGACATCACTTCCTGCCAGGGCAGCCCCTCCCTCTTGTCTCTCTCCAGCCGAGGGGAGGGGCTCCGTCCCCTGGTCCGCCTCGATCATGGCCCCCCGCCAGCTACAGGGGACACACACACACACACACACACACACACACACACACACACACACAGTTTAAGTTTGACTTTCACTTCATCATTTTGCTGAGGTGCGAGTCTTCCTGCGGCGTGAAGGTTACGTGTGGTGATGCGTGAACCAGGGAATTAAATGTAATATAAACAGGGAATGTACTGGACTTTGGAATTTGCCTTTTTCGATTTTTTATTCATTTAAAGTTGTACCTCGCTGCTTTTTCGGTATAAATCAAGGTTATAGTGGTGTGCAAATAACATTTGAAGTCACAGATTTCTGTCTTTTTGGCAGGTTTGTTCTCCGTGTTTTCGAGTGCACATGTGCATAGAACGTTATTAATCCCCCAGAGGGGACATCACTTTGGTAAAACAGCCAAGCAGCAGTGGAAAACACGGGATAAGATACAATACAATAAAAATACAAAGTGCTAATGAAAGCAAAAATAGATGCTAAAGTGAACAGAACAAACGGGGCGATCAAAATTAACGTTATAAAAAATATTAATTATAAAGTGGCCCAGTACCAGTACTTAAAGTATATTAAAGTGTATACATACAAATGTAAACAAAGAGACATATGCATATGTACTTATGTGTATTGGAGGGAGCGAGTGCGTACCTGACGATCTTGTTCTCCTTCTCCTGCTCCTCCTCTTCATCGGCCCGGTCGGCCAGCTGCTCCAGCTGATCCCTCCTCAGTGGCCAATCAGAAGCGTTGTTCCAGCGCTGAAAGCCCGGCGGTCCACGCCTGCTCACTAGCGGACGCTTCTGCCAACCGATGGATAGCTGAGTTAATGCACGAGGGCGGGATGGTGCAGCGGCCCGGGGAAGACACCGGCGGCCAAAAGCTCATTATTACCCGGCGATGCGTTTGGCGATTCAACAGCTCCTTTTGTTCATAAATCTATTTTTGTACAGTGTATCATACAAGATTGCATTATTCGGGTTACAACCATTGTTAAATGTGAAGTATTAAATATAATATAAAGGCTGAACAATGGACAACCTTTTTTTTTCTTCTTATGGTCATCATTACTATGGTCATAGTTGAAGTGGAAATAATTTCCACTTCAACTATTGACTATAATGCTCCAGATGACACCCATAGTGGAGAAGCCCCCCCCAGCAGCCACAGCAGCTCCTACCCACCTTAACAGGAGCTTTCTTGGGGACAGGACCTTGGGGCCCCTGTGGTCTTTCGACGACCTGCGGTAGAAGTCCTGGGAGGACTGCAGGAGGGCCCACCTCTGGACCCTTGTTGAAGCCAGGGACATTCCTGATGGCTGGGTCCGCAACGGGCCTCACCCCCGGGGGCTCGGCCTCTGGCTCCCGCTCCCCCGCCTCCAGCCATTCCTCCCTGTCTGACGGTACTGGACAGACAGACAAGCTAATTATTTGACACTAATATAAAAAAGCTTAAGTTTGTGGGTGTCTGGATCTCTATATGTATGTTTGTACATACATATAGAGATGTATGTACAAACATACATATGTGTTTGTACATACAACACACACACACGCACGTGTGTGCGTGCGTGTATACTGACCGGGCCAATCCTGGTTGAGGCTGGGGTAGGACAGCAGACCAAGGATGAGCATCAGAGCCAGCAGGAAGAAGATCAAACTCCGCTGGAGGCGAGACAACTGTTTCCACTTCTACACACACACACACACACACACACACACACACACACACACACACACACACACACACACACACACACACACACACACACACACACACACACACACACACACACACACACACACACACAATAAAACTGACTCTTTCATCATGTCCAAATTTGATAGATTAAACAGACATTTAAGCCACAATGAAAAGTGACACACACAGTGATACATGCCATTAAGGAGCAGTTAGATGTAAGGGCATCTTTCTCTAGGATGCCTACAGGTTAGACTGCGGACAACGTTTTTGTGTAAATGCAAGGAAGGGGCAACTCGTCCAGTATCCTGAAGTCTAATCTATTGAACGTCACAAAGTCTTAAATATCAGCTACATTGCACACATATTTTGGACCAAAAACTACTAACTATTATATTACAACTATAAGCTGAACATTGTGAGCGAAGAGGAAACCCTAAGTGAACCGGTAGGACTCGTCAGGTAACAGATCACATTACCTCCATCTGGAGGGAAGAACCCAATCTCAGCTTCAAAGTTAGTATGACACTAGGACACTTCAAACCGACGGACCCCATGAGGAAACCATGTTCATTGGCACAGCCTGAGACTGCTAAAGTGGTATTTTTTTCGTCTTGCCGGTATGTGTGAGCGTACAGAGGACACAACGGCCATTATGACATGCCGATAACCGTGTGCAGAGAAATTGGATTCTAATTGGATAAGCCAACATGCCCCGGGGAACGAACGAACGAACGAACGAACGAACGAACGAACGAACGAACGAACGCGCGCACACACACACACACACACACACACACACACACACACACACACACACACACACACACACACACACACACACAACTGATAACAGTGACAAAGGTGTTAATTGTCCCCGGACACAGATTAATCACGGACGCGTGTCTCCGTGTGAGACCATGGGGCCGGGGGGGGGGGAAGCGTGCGTGCACAGGGAAATAAGGAGATTAAAAATGCCTTTTAATTTGGTTCTGTGATGCTTTGACACTGCTCCCAAACGTCTGCCACTACACACCTCGATCTTACGTGGATGTGTGCATGACCAATGTCGCCTTTCATGTGTTCCTGACTGCAATACAACAATGAAGACGACGTGTAAAAAGTCTGAAAGCAGAACATTCTATAACCAAGGCGATACAGATTTGTAAATGAACAGAGGAGCTGAACTTATTTACATGTGGTCTGATAATTTCACTTGACCCTCGAGGAGACGAGCAGTAGCAGTAAGCAGTTGAGCAGGAGGAAAGGAGCAAGTGTGGTATTGAGACAGTCGAGCTGCTTCTGCTTTATTAAAAAGGTATGATGTCCAGGCCAAGCACAACCTTCACACGTGTTTTATGAGCACATGTCTAGCATTCAGGAAATGTAACCTTGCTTCGTTGTCTGCCTAAAGCCCATTTTCTAGCCTAATAAATATTGGAAAGGTGGATAAATTGGTGATCAAGGTGAACATCTCAAAACATATTGGAAGCCTGGCTCAACTCTAGTAGCAGTTCCATTAGAAATGCAGCGTACACTTGGATATAGCTTACCCTCCAACAAGACTGTCGGCGGTGCTTCCCATTGTTGTAGGAGTCGGACAGGGTCAGAGAGATGAAGTCCTTCCTCGAGGAGGGGAACATCTCGGAGGTGGGGGGCGCTCAGACGTCATACATACTGAAAATAAAAAAGATCAACAGACTTCAGAGTTTTGTGTCTCGAGGCGTTTACAACTTGAGTCATTGTGTTCAAACGACAACATTGAAACACAATTCGTTCAGCTTTCGATTCTCGCCAGGGGATGATAATTACTGAACATAATCAGAGTATATTGACACATAGACCTCGTAAGTAGAGGACTATGATTTATGCCACTAAGTATGGAGAATTCTGTCCCCAAGCATTGAACACAACCCCGGGGTATTGAGTTGATTTCACGTTCTACCTTGACATGTTGTTAACAATGAATAGCTGTATCGTAATAATTGTAATAATGTTCTTAACAATAAAGCATTATTAAGAGAAACCCATGTCATTAATGCACGGTCAAGCAATTAAAGACAACAGTTTTCGAATCAACATTGTATAGGCTACTCTACTATGACTGCTGTAGAATGCCATCTTTATTTTTAAAGGGCTGATTAATACGACTCAATAACAATGCAGTATGGAAACAGGACTCAATGCTAGTAACGTTAACTGTTGTGGAAATATGTTAGGGCACTTACTTTACATTCATTAAATCAAGCACCAGAGCAACAAGGAGGTCCGTTTTAAGACTAGAATAAGAGTAAAGAGAAAATACATATCCAGCACGTAACATCTGTCAGTGATTAAGTGATCGTGTCTCTGTGTGATCCCTCACCTTTCAGTCCCTGTCGTTTCCTTCATGATATCAACAACCAGAAGCTCGTCAGCTGTTAGCAGCAGCCAGTTAGCATTCCCTATGACTTGTATCCAACGCAAACCCGCTCCTCAGTCATGGAGAAACAACATGGAGACTGAGCGCCGGTCTTTCCTGGGGTAGCTATGTAACTGCAGATGTAACACTTCTTAATCAAGGCGTTGAATGGTAAATAAAGTCTTCCACGAATGAAAGATGAGCAGCACTGAACAGGAAGTGACAGCTCGCGAGTAAAGGCTCGACGCGTCACGTGATCTGACCACGTGTTCAATGTTTTCTATGAAGCATGGATGAGAACATAGGCCTATATTACACTTACAGTAGAATAAATACTATTCTATCAAGTAATACGTACAATATTAAATCAAGAAAGCATGATAGAGATCGAAATATTTTTATTCAACCGTATAGTTCTTTTTTTGTTTTTAATGACAAGACAAATGTCCAGCATGAATTCACTTCACTATGATTTATACAAACAGGGTCAGTATTAAGTACCAATGATCAGTCTCAGCCAGCTAAGGCAATCATATGCTGATATAAAAAAAAAGACAAATACAAAGAATAAATGAAGAACCACCTATTTAAAACTTTGAAGGCTTTTGTAGCACCATGGCAGCAGAGCTGTGTAACCAACAGAATTGCCGAGCCTGTCTTGTTCCAAAAGCCATTTGCAACAATTTAAACAAAACATGGTTCAGTATTCAGATGGGAGATGGAGGAACAAGACTTGTGTGCTCAACTACTTTTGTAATTTATCCAAAATAATTTTTGTATGGAAGGATAAAAACTGTAATCCTTTTCTGCTTCCTTCCTCGGACCATCTCGTCTGCCTTGTCCTCTGGAGTCTGTGCAGTTAACTGAGCTGACCAATCAGAAACAGGCCCTAGTTCTGCTTATAGTAATGTAATAATAATCTTGATGTTGATGATCATTCAGGAGGAAAAGGTGTGACTTTTACTCTCCACTACAATTCCTTTCAACATCTCCACCTTTAGTGAGATCCTAAATTGGAGGGTCCACCCAGATGTTTGATGTGATCGATACGCCTACCAGTTTATCACCGGTACAACAGGACCCTTTAAAGTGTTTGCCCTCAGCGAAGAATACAATAACTTTTTATGTTTTAGAATTTCATGTGCACATTTTACAAGTGAACTCGCAAACTTAACAAGAAAACTAGTAAAATATGGAGGAGTTTTACCGTGTTGGACAACTTCTGTTGTTGACGATTTATGAGTGGCCGATTAAACTTGTGTGGTGTGCACAGAGGCATCAGTGTTCACGTGTGTATCATATGAAGTAGCATACCTGAGATGAGGAGTATATACAATTATGGAGGTAAAAAAGTATCAATACGTGAAATACACTGCTAAACCGGATCAGAGTATAGCCTGGTATAGGAAAGCTAGGGGAGTTTATCCACAACGAGATACGTTGGACAACTTCAAGTTTATGTATACGATTAATATGGCCGTTCCCTTTCTGCCAGAATACAAAGTGCCCGTTTCTTAGCACCTTGGAACAAAAGCACTGACACAGACAACTCATTGGCTGTAGTGTTCAAGTCATCCTTGGGCAGTGGAGCGCTCGTTATGATCTGGTCACTGGCCTTATCGAGGGGCGCCAGAGGAGGAGTATTTGCAGTGCGTGAACACGTTGTTAACAGAACAGTTGGGGCATTCTGAACTCTATATACAAAGGGATTGTTATAGCAGAGGGCTGGGACAGCATACACAAGTCCAATAGGGAGGGAGAGTCCATTATATATAAAATACATCAAACAAACAAAAACAATAACCATTTTAAATTATTCAATCCAAGATAAACATCTCTGTAAACAATATTGAAAAGATATGTCCTTGACCTTGTAGAAAAATGGCAGAAACGCAATCTCTGATAAAAGGAAGAGGAAATGAATAGTGGCGTCCACACGAGATCACAAAATGGAGGACAGGCCTCCCGTGTTGTCCCCTTATTGGTGTGATCTCCATGTTGTAGGTGTCCCGTGTGGTGGTGGTGGAGGGCGGAGGGGGGGTGCCTGAACACAGTCTGTGGGTTCCGTTGTGTGACGGCGTCGGGCCACCCCTCGGTGCCTCTAGCTGAAGCACACGGGCCCGATGGTGAAGCTGAAGTGGTGGGTGAAGTTGTGTCCTCCCATCACCGCCATGTCCCTGAGGGGGA
Source organism: Gadus macrocephalus (assembly GCF_031168955.1). NCBI lineage: Eukaryota > Metazoa > Chordata > Actinopteri > Gadiformes > Gadidae > Gadus > Gadus macrocephalus. Next base: position 6,765,997 of record NC_082400.1, read on the forward strand.
GCAGCTGGAGGTCCTCAAACTCCAGCACAGACTCCCTGGGGCCGCGCGCACTCTGCTCCCCGGGCTGACCGACGGGACAGAGGGGGCTCATTACGGTCAATGAGTCCTCAACTCATACAGCTCCTCTTGTACCAGTGCTGACCATAGACTTCACAAAGTTTTGAACATATATAAATAAATAATGCCTATATTACTCCTGTATGTAATTATAAAGAACACAATGCTTTCCCCCTAATTCCCCCAAGCACAGTAGTACAAAAATATACAAAACAATAATGTCCAAAAAGTATTAACAACAAGATATATTTAGAGTACAAATAATAAGTAATAATTAGAAGATTATGTATGGCTTTTCACAATATCCAATATCCTGGCTTCAAACTTAAAGCTGACCGTCCCAGAGACAGCTTGTACCCACCACACAGTCTTTGAGCGTCGATAGGAAGCTCTGTTTCCTGGTGTCGGCCAGGAACTTGACGTCCCGCTCCCCCTGGCCCAGCCTGTGGCCCGGGTGGCAGGAGTAGGTCACCTTCTGGCTGGACCTGGAGCTGTGCAGCCTCAGGAAACGCATCTGCACCACCGTGACTCCTACAAACTCAAACTAGAGAAACAGGGAGGTTTTAAGAAGAGGGAACTTTTATTTTGGAGGAACACAGGTAGCGTTGTTAGATTAATTACCTTAGAGCACCTTACAGTGAACATAAGAGAACATAAATCAACTTAATGGAATGGAAGAAAGGTAATCACTAGTAAACGGAAATAACTAGTAAAATGTTCCTCAAGGGTAAATATGAATTGGCTTGGACTAATTCGTATTCCCTCATCCTTATCTGGAAGTTCACTCATCTGCATCTCTAATAACCTTCCTCTGCAAAGTGTAATTTGTCTTCTATGTTCTCGATATCTTCTGGGTATAGTAATCACCATTTAAAATGTCTGCTTCAGAACATCCAACTACTCAGGTACACCATTTCCCAGAGACTTAAAAATCACTTGTGGTGCAGTTTGCATGCAACACTAATCCTTCCCTCAAATAATCATAATCTCATTAACAATGTTTATTTGTTGTTGTTAGCACAACAGCAGCAAATTAACTCACTGGCCATTTCCCAACATGGAGTCCACTAACGATGATTGTGCAATCACAGTCAGGGGATCCAGCTGTGTATTTATATTTAACCAAACAAAGACTTTCTTATTTAGTCATTTAGCAGATATGTAAGGAATAATCACCGAGAGGCCGGGCAATAAACAGTTTGATATGCCCGGCTCGTGGACGGCTTACCTTCCACGAGCCGGGGTATATCAAACTGTTTATTGCCCTGCCTTGAGGTGATTATTCAGTTTATTCTACTTCGAGCCGGCCAACATAATAAAACAATTCAAATACATTAATAATTAGCCTTTTCCATATTCTTATTGCATGCTTATTAAATGTATACTCTGTTTAAATTCATCTCCCTTGAAAAGTAGTTCCCTTTAGAACTACGGTGAATAACGTTAGCTCAGCTGTAGGTAACTCGTTTCTATAGCCTCCACACAAGGCTGCATCTGATCACTAGTTTAATAACGTAGTTGCTACATTCGTATCAAGTCAGCTTTAATGACGATCGATCAAACACGCACTCCTTGGTTTATTTTATGTGATAGACAAGCGGCGCATTGATCTACTGTGCTCAGTCAGCAGCAAGTAGAACCGACAAGTCAGCGGGCAATATGCCGGATTAATGCACCCCTCCCAGCCAATCAGAATCGAGCATTCTTAAATGAAGTAGAACAAGTGGCATTAACGCTAGGGTGGGCAAATTATTTGTCATATTTGATCAAATCTCATGACATCCCAAAGCAAGCAATAAGTCCAATGAATGAATGAAATGATTGGAGGATCTAACTGTCTGTCAACTTACCCAGCTACATGAGTGCACTCTTCCCATACTCATTGAGCATGACCACAGCATTCCACAAGGCAAGGCAGACCTATTGCTAAAGCTAACGAGGTAGTCTTGTGTTTTGGGGGAGTGGCTTTAGAGGGAGGCCTGAAGGAGGGGTTGGATTTTTTGGGTTGGATCCTTTCGAAATCACGTTCAATCTGGCTGCTTTCTCCAAATTGTCTACCCGAGAATTAAGGTACAGGGGAGGGGTTAGGGGGCATCTGG